>NC_134703.1:150646701-150946701 GCF_043290135.1 Rhipicephalus microplus | reverse complement strand
TGCAGTGCTCACCAATGTTGCTCAAGCTTTAGCGTTCATTCTTGTGCAATAGTACATTAAAAAGCAATTATTACGCATGCCTGGGGCACCATAACCACACGTATATATTCTGCATGTGTGTCGTTTACTAGAAAAGGCATACATAAGTAATCTTAGGGACCGTAGCGCTTATCACGCTGCGCTGACCATGCAACGCTTGCACGAAAAGACGAATGTTGTCAACGCTTTGCTAAAACGAGACGATGGTGACACCTACCCGTCGCCTTGCATTCTACACCTTATAATCTCTGCGACGGGCGCGCACACCCGTCTCAGAACCACGCGCTTCGTTTTGTAAGAAATCTACCAGATAGCGCGTATGTCTCACGGGTGACTTTGATGCGATCGCTCGCCTCCGCTGCGCGCTCGAGGCACTTTAACACAGCGGCTCCAGAATACCATTCACCGATTTTCTTGCGCAGAACATCAAATAAATGCTTTGTTCACTCTCCACACGCATGATTATCTTCTTTTGACGACATTTGCAGATTTCATTCTTGTATTTGACGCGATCCGAAAGAATGTGGCGAAACATTTCTTCGGCATGACCACGATGGCATTTCGGGGAGTTAGATCATTGTATGTCGAGTGCCCCTAAAAAATTGGCAGATTCCATGTACAGTGGGAATTGATGATATGCGAAGCACGAATGCGAAAGGTTGATATGTCACTTTAAAATCAGCCCAACGTTACGAGGTGGAGGTAAATGATGCCGTACTTGACTTCCGTATCATGATTACCATGTTTGGATGTGTCGTTTACCTTCGTCATCTATTCACGTCAAGTGATACCAAATTTAGAATATGTGGAGCTAGTGAAACGGCCGCGACCACGCTGTGAGTGTGGTAAGTTGTCATGTTCTTACATGACACATGTGTTAGGATTATCATGTTTGCACTAGTCATATATTTCGTCATTCATTTACGTAACGTAACAGCAAACTTGGTATATACGGAGCTAGCAAAACGGCAGCGAGCGCATCATGAAGGGTCCAATATACTCCTATGTAGAGTTGACGTGCGCGTACACAAGGCACAGTGACGCTACGTGAATAAAACGCGAGCACTCTAGAGTCTGACGCCAGGCGCGACCAGCGTCCGTCGCACGGCCCGACGGCAACCGGCACGAAATGCGACATGCTGCATTTCGTGCCGATGCGTTACCCAGACAACACTGCGTCTCCCTCTTTTCGTGATGGAGGGACGCTGGAGGCGCTCAACACGCATGCGTCAAAGCAACGCAGTGCGGCGCGCGCCTGCGAATATATGGCAGGACTGGCGCCTGGCGTACCAACGCCGGCGTGACGCGACGAAATAAACGCCGGCGAGCACGCGCACCGCGTCACGTTGAGATGTATTGGCGTCTTGACTGTGGCATGTAGTCATGTTCTCACATAACACGCATGTCAGGATTATCATGTTTGCACCAGTTACATGCCTTTGCCATTCATTGGCGTCGCGTAATACCGAGTTTGGTACATGTGAATCTAGCGAAGCGGCCACGAGCACATCATGAGCGTAGCATGTAGTCATGTTGTTACATGACACGCATTTCATGATAATCATGTTTGCACCAGTCACATGCCTTCGTCATCCATTCACGCACCGTAATACGAAATTTGGTATCTGTGACGTTAGCGAAACGGCCGCGAGCGCATCTTGAGCATGGAACGTAGTCCTGTTGTTACATGACACGCATGTCAACATTTTAATTTAAGGTCTGTCGCTTGTATTTCCCATGCAATCATGTCATACAACACCAGTTTTGCAACATGCGATGTAAACTAACCACCCCAAGAGTTTGCGGACTACGAAATGGAAATCATGACATTCATGACATATATTTCATTACTTTCATGTTATGACTCGTCAAATATGTTCCTCATACAGCCATGTTATGCCATACCAAGTCGGGTATCGATACCAATATTGAAACGGCTAGGAGAGCTAAAAGTCATAGGCGGCTAGATAGATAGATAGATAGATAGATAGATAGATAGATAGATAGATAGATAGATAGATAGATAGATAGATAGATAGATAGATAGACACAAAGTCTCCGAAGTTCACTGAGAAATGCTTCGCATTTAAAATTTGGTAGAAGGGAAGCCCATGTCCATTTCCTCTTCTTCGTTTCAACTATGATATCCTTAACCCCCGTTTGTCCCCTAATCACCTCAGCTCTCTTCTTGTCTCTTGAGGTTACACCTACCATTTTTCTTTCCATTTCTCGCTGGGTCGTCCTCAATTTAAGCTGAACCCTCTTTGTAAGTCTCCAGGTTTCTGCTCCGTAGCTAAGTACCAGCAAGATACAGCTGTTATATACCTTCCTCTCGAGGGATAGTGGCAATCTACCTGTAATAATTTGAGAGTGCTTGCCAAATGTGCTCCAACCCATTCTTATTCTTCTAGTTACTTCAATCTCATGGTTTGGCTCTGCAGTTATTACCTGCCCTAAGTAGACATACTCTTTTACAACTTCAAGTGCACTATTACCTATCTCAAAGCGCTGCTCTTTTCCGAGGTTGTTGTACATTACTTCCGTTTTGTGCATATTAATTTTAAGACCCACCTTTCTGCTATCCTTGTCTAACTCCGTAATCATGAGTTGCAATTCATCCCCTGAGTTACTCAGCAATCTAATGTCATCGGCGAAGCGCAGGTTACTAAGGTATTCTTCATTAACTCTTATCCCTAACTGTTCCCATTCTAGGCTTCTGAAAACCTCCTGTAAGCACGCGGTAAACAGCATTGGGGAGATTGTGTCCCCCTGCCTTACACCCTTCGTGTTTGGTATTCTGTTGCTTATTTTATGAAATACTATGGTAGCAGTTGATGCCCTGTAGATTTCTTCCAGAATTTTTATATATACTTCATCTACGCCCTGATACCACAGGGTCTGCATGATGGCTGATATTTCTACTCAATCAAACGCATTCTCGTAATCCATGAATGCTATGTATAGTGGTTGGTTATATTCTGAGCATTTCTCTATTACCTTATTGATAGTATGAACGTGGTCGATTGTTGAGTAGCCTGTTCGAAATCCTGCTTGCCTTTTGGTTTATTGAAATCTAATGTTTTCTAAACTCTGTTAGCAATTACCTTTGTAAATAGCTTGTATACTACAGAGAGCAAGCTGGGCCGGGCATGTAGTGCGTAGACAGGATAACCGCTAGTCATTAAGGGTAATTAACTGGATTCCCAGAGAAGGCAAGCGAGTTAGGGGGAGACAGAAGGTTAGGTGGGCAGATGAGATTAAGAAGTTTGCGGGTATAAATTGGCAGCAGCAAGCACAGGACCGGGCTAACTGTCGGAACATGGGAGAGGCCTTGGTCCTGCAGTGGACTCAGGCTGATGATGATGATGATGATGATGAGAAGGAAAGCTAATGAAACGGCCGCCAGCGCATCATGACCGTGGCATGTAGTCATCTTGTTACATGACACGCATGCCATGATATTCATGTTAGGGTCTGTCACTTGTGTTCGCCATGCAATCATGTCATACCATACCAGTTTTGCAACATGCCATGTGAACAAACCACTGCAAGAGCTGTGGGACTATGAAATGTAAATCATGACATTCATGACATACATGTCATGATTTTCATGTTATGACTATTCAAATATGTTCTTCATACAGTCATGTCATGCCATGACAAGTTTAGTATTGATACCATTATCGAAACGGCCAGGAGAGCTAAAAGTCGTAGGCGGCTAGATAGATACGCTCAAAGTCGCCGAAGTTCGCTAAGAAATGCTTCGCATTAAAAAACCATTGGCAGCATATCCACGGTGTTGTAGCGGAATAGCAGGGAGGCAGACTTTTTCTAGTGAGACGACGACAGAGAAAAAAACACGTCCTTTCAGTTTGAACGCATCACGAAGACTGCTTTATTCGTTCGCTATGTACCGCTGTCGTAGAGAGGGGAAGAAAAAAAGGAAAAGCAAACAGAGAAGTACAAGTATTGTCAAAGAGTTTCCTCCGCACCCCGCACGTGCGACGGTCTTCAAGGACAGATGGACAAAACGCTTTCCGCGTGTTCGAGAAGGGTCATTGTGGCCCTCACCCCCTTTTCCCTTCACGGCTGGGCTTGTAGGTAAAAACAGATGTCAAGGACGCCCTTCGCTCCTTTCGCATTGCCCGTCACGCGAACCACCCGAAAACGAGTCCCTCCGAGTTGCCCCTCCTCCCCCTCTTCGCCGCGGAGTCTTTCAATTAACGCTCCCCCGAAGCGGGGGCTGCTTCCCAGTATGCGACAAATACAACAACCTCCCCCGGATGAGCGAACTCTTGAGCTCATTGTCGGTCGACTTCTAGCGGATAAAGCAGCTGTATTGGTCGTTTCACCACCGTTCCCCCGCTTAGTTTCAAACTGCAGGCCCGCACCCTGCCGTCCCTGCCCTTGAACGTTTCCTTGATTCTGGCGATCTTCCACATGTGTCGTTTGAGATGCTCTTCCTTTAAAAGAACTAAATCGTCTATCTTTAGGTCACTCGATGTCGTTGGCCGGGACAGATGCGCCGATCGAAGCTCCAATAAGTACTCTCTCCGCCACCGTCTCCAGAATCCTTCAGCCATGGCAGACCGGTACTTCCAGCGTCGTGAGATATGCGCGTCACCGCCCGGAATTTCGGCTGGCAGGTGGTGTGGAGGAAGGGTTGTCAGCTTTCTTCCGACGAGGAAGTGCGCCGGCGACAGTGGTTCTGGCTCTTGAGCATCATCGTAGGTGAAAGTCAATGGGCGTGAGTTTATTACGGCCTCGACTTCGTACAAGACAGTTGTGAGTTCTTCAAAGCTTAAACTGCTCCGACCTAACACCTTGCGCAACGCTACCTTCACCGATCGCACCAACCGTTCCCAGAATCCGCCCCACCAAGCTGCCCTTTCAACAATAAACTTCCACCTGATCTGGTTTCCGGCGAAGTATGACTGCATTTCCTCCGATTTTAGTAGCGTGAACATTGCATTCAGATCTTTTGCTGCTCTCTTGAAGGTTAGCGCGTTGTCCGAATAAATAGTCGAGCAGATTCCCCTGCGAGCCACGAAGCGCTTGAAAGCCAGGAGAAAGGCTGTAGTCGACATGTCGCTAACGAGCTCAAGATGGACGGCACGTGTCACAGCGCAGGTTAAAATTGCGATGTAACATTTTCGGGCACCGCGCGACTCTTGACAAATCAAAGGTCCTGCGAAATCGATGCCGACAGTGTCGAACGGATTTCCTTCTGTTACTCTGTCAGCTGGAAGTGGTGCCACTGGTTCCGTGGCTTGAGGGCAACTTTGTTTGCGACAGATGAGGCACTGCTTGATAACCTTTTTTACGGCCTGGCGCCCTCGGATGATCCAATACGACTCTCGCAATGACGCCAAGGTGTCGCGCACCCCTGAGTGTAGCATTCTCACGTGCTCTTTCCTTATGAGCAGTAGCGTGAAGGGATGAGTGCTAGGTAGAATGATGGGATGTTTAGTCTCTTCGTGGTTGTCGGTGAATTGCAAGCGTCCACCAACTCGCATGAGACCTTCCCCGTCAAGGTACGGACTGAGTGGCAGAACAGGAGAGCCTTTGTGCAGTGGTCTTTGGGCTTTCAAGTTGGAAATGTCGTCACTGAATGCTTCTCCTTGAGTTGTTGCCAACCAGTACCTCTCAGCATCGATCACCTCTTCAGCTCGTAGCGGACCACCTTTCCTTTCTTTCCCGCGGCGGCAATTGTTGACAAAGCGGCGGACCCACGCAGTTAAGCGCACGACTCTGCTGCATGAGCTGAACTCCTCTACTTTCAGCACTGCCTCGAACGGCGATGATATTACGGGCATCACCGTCACTTTTCGCTCTTCCAGGTGACATTCTACTGCCCCTGGGCTCTGCTCACCGGTCGTTGGCCAATGCGTCTTATCCTTGTGAAGCCAGTGTGGTCCTCTCCACCACAATTCGCTTTCTAACAAGGCTGATGGGAGGATACCGCGAGTGATTAGGTCAGCGGGGTTGTCTAGTCCTGGGCAGTGCCTCCAATCCTCGGGATCAGTCAGCGCCTGAACCTCTGATACTCGGTTTGCCACGAAGGGCTTCCATCTGGCAGCGTTTCCTTTAATCCAGTGCATAGCCACTGTGGAATCGGTCCAAAGGATGGCAGCAGCATTCTGGAGGTTCAAGGCCTTGGCAACGTAGTGGCACAGTCGAGCACCAATGAGGGCCCCCATCAGCTCTAGTCGGGGTAACGAGAGGCGCTTCAAAGGGGCAACTCTTGATTTGGCCATAATTAGGCTTATATTGATTATTCCTTGAGCAGACTTGCATGCAACGTATCCGACAGCACCGTAGGCCGTTGGGCTGGCATCGCAGAAAATGTGCAACACCTTCTCTGTCTTTTCATCTCGGAAATCCCTTGCGATGATCCTCGGAATGGACACCGCCTTGATGCATTGAAGCTCTTCACACCAGCACTTCCACTCCGCTTGCATCAATTCTGGCAAGGGGTCGTCCCAACCCGCTCCCAACTCCCACAACCTTTGGAACATTGTCTTTACGTACAGTGTTGTAGGAGCGATAAACCCAAAGGGGTCGAAAATTCTGGCTGAGACTTGCAATACGAATCTCTTGCTGTCGGCTCTGGTGGTGAGGAATTCAAGAAGTGAGGTCAGATTGTACTCGAAGTTATCTGTATGAGCATTCCAACCTACTCCCAATACCTTGGTGGCTGCAGGAAGTTCGGCATTTGCATTCCTCTTCGCCACGTTCCCATCCTCTATGAAGTTGACTAAATCGTGGTCGTTAGACATCCACTTGTGGAGCCGCATTCCTGCTTGAGATAATATATCGCTTGATTCCTGGCATAGCACTTTACCCTGTTCGAGGGTGTCGACCCCTGTCACAAGGTCGTCAACATAGAGATGGCTGCGCAGGATGTTCGCAGTCTCAGCATACTGCTCTGGGAGTCCTTCAAGATGGTGTCGTAATGTTGCGGCTAATAGGAATGGGCTGGATGTAACACCGAACGGAACGCGCGTCATCCGGTAGGCCGCCACCGCTGGAAGTTCTTCACCTTTCTTCGGAGTGGCAGCATACCAGAGAAACCGCACAGCGTTCCGGTCACCCTCTGACAGAGATATTTGAAGGAATGCCTTTTCAATATCCGCGACGATGCCGATGTTGTAAGTGCGGAAGTTGATCAACAAATCAATGAGCTCTGGATTAAGTTTTGGACCACTTTCCAAAACATCATTCAGTGAGAGGCGATCTTTGGCACTTGATGATGCGTCGAACACCACCCTCACTTTTGTTGTCAGGCTTTCTTGTCGAACAACTGCTTGATGTGGCATGTAATACACCGGACCTTCCGAAGCGCTGCAATGCTTGTTGGCTGGCTCTGCATAGCCCTTTTCGATGTATTCTCGGATGCAGGCGTCATATTCCACGATCAAGGAATCTCCCTTCAAAAGGCGCGTCGTGTTGGCTCTAAGACGCTTCGCGGCGCACTCGTAGTTGTCGTCGAGCTCATCAACCATAGGCTTCCAGGGGAAAGACACTGTGTACCGCCCATGCTCAAATTTGACGGTTTCTTTGTAGTGCTGTTGGATTGCGTCTTGGTGGCGAGCTGGTTCGTGTTCCTTGATACCAATGTGTTCGAGCTCCCAGAATGACCTCAACTGCGCTGATAGTTTGTTCGCTCACTGCTACTCGCATTACGCCAGCAACAGAGGGACAGACTCCTGGTGACCTTTTTGCGCCTACCTGGCCCTGGACTGTCCACCCAAATGCAGTTTCTACTGCCATCAGCTTGGAGGTTAGGCGCTTAGTGGATCCCGTGACAATTTCCCAATAATGATCAGCGCCGATCAGAAGATCAATGTTTTCACTTCCGTCACCCTGCGCGACGTCCGCGACTGGCAAGCCAAATTTCGAAAGTTCCAGAAGAACTGACTTTAAAGGCACAGCCATTATATCTGCGCAGATGCAGGGAACTTCGAGGGCCTCCACTCGCGCCCTTTTCCCGTCGTACTGGCTTTGCAGCCACAGCTCGACCAGACGCGCTTTAGTGCGGGTTATAGCGGACTTGTCGCCGAAGGCATAGATTTTAAGTTCCTCTTCCCCAAGCACGTTCAACTGCAGTCTTTCAGACAACTTGCGATGGATGAACGTCCTTTGACTGCCACCATCTAGGAGAAGCCTGACAAGCGTACTTTTGTGCGGTCCCACTGTCCAAGCTCGTGCTGTTTGCAGAAGAAACTGATGCCCCTCCATGCACATAAATTTCTCCTCTGAGCCTAGAGAAGACTTTAGCACTGTGGCTTGTCCTGTCGCTGGTGGAGAGGATGCATTCTGTTCACCACTGCCACGGTATTCTCTGAAATCAGGATCACACATAGCCGTGAGGTGTTTTCCGCTACAGTTGGCACACCTGAGCCATTTGGCCTTACGGCACTCTCTTGACGTGTGCCCCTTTACTGTGCAGCGGAAACATCTATTCTCACGCTTCAGCATTTCTCTTTTATCAGCTGCCGACATCTCTGCATCGCAGTCACCGCTTTCGTGGCACCCTGACGAACAAAACAGACACCCTTTTCTCTCCTTGGTCATGGTATGCAGTGCAGCGGCTGAAGACATTCTCGCCGCTTTAAAGGTGCTGTTACGGTTTTCGACAGACGATTCTACACACATGCCCCTTGGTGTTTCGGCCCGCTGTATAATCTCCCGTGCCTCTACCTCGACTCTCAAAAAATGCGCAAATGCCTCCAGTTCACTGCCTCCTGTAGTAGCGCCCTTTCGTCGACAGTATTCGAGATGAAGGTCCGCAGGCACCGCCTTCTTTACTACTGTCAGGAGCAGAGCTCCGTACGTGCTGACACCGACGCCAAGAGAAGTGAGGCTCCGTACACCTCTCTCTACTTCGTCAACGAGGCTCCGAAGTTGGCTGAGGTTCCGCGAGTCACGCACTGACTTGATATTGAGCAGTCTGGACATGTGATCCTCGATTATGGCTTCTTTACGACCGAACCTTTCCTTTAACAGCGAGAGAGCAACTTCGTAGTTTCCGTCGGACAAATCAAGACCCGCAACGGCAGCCGCTGCTTTTCCTGTTAAGTAACTGTTCAGGTACTTGAACTTGTCCACGTTTGACAGGTGGTGGTTAGCGTTTATTGTCGTGTCGAACTGACTCCAAAAGCCTTGCCACTGTCGAAGCTCGCCGTTGAACTTTGCTATCTCTAGTTTTGGCAGCTTTACTGTGGGGGTTACTTGCGGGATGTTACGGCTAGATTCTCTTTGATCTGAGGAACTTGAGGTGCGATCTAGCGAAGCGCTCACTGATGCGGCGTTAGTGCAGCTAAGCTCACGTAGCATGAGCTGTACTTTAGTCCTTGCTACGTTGATCTTTTCTTTGTAGTTCTCGGAGCATGCAATTTCCTCTTCTAATGCATCATCTTCTACGCCAATCTCAATTTCCCGATCTAGCTCTTTGAGTGAGTCTTCCTTAAGGGTGAGAAGGTTGATCTTTTCTTCAAGCTCACCGAGTGACGCGTCGTCCTCCATGGTAGCGATGTCATTGAGCAGCTTTGTTGTTGACGTTCGCACCACGGCCCTTTTGCGCTTCATCCTGTCGATGTCCATCTTTGGGTCCCTTATTCCCGGGTTTCGGCACCAAAAAATGTTGTAGCGGAATAGCAGGGAGGCAGACTTTTTCTAGTGAGACGACGACAGAGAAAAAAACACGTCCTTTCAGTTTGAACGCATCACGAAGACTGCTTTATTCGTTCGCTATGTACCGCTGTCGTAGAGAGGGGAAGAAAAAAAGGAAAAGCAAACAGAGAAGTACAAGTATTGTCAAAGAGTTTCCTCCGCACCCCGCACGTGCGACGGTCTTCAAGGACAGATGGACAAAACGCTTTCCGCGTGTTCGAGAAGGGTCATTGTGGCCCTCACCCCCTTTTCCCTTCACGGCTGGGCTTGTAGGTAAAAACAGATGTCAAGGACGCCCTTCGCTCCTTTCGCATTGCCCGTCACGCGAACCACCCGAAAACGAGTCCCTCCGAGTTGCCCCTCCTCCCCCTCTTCGCCGCGGAGTCTTTCAATTAACGCTCCCCCGAAGCGGGGGCTGCTTCCCAGTATGCGACAAATACAACACACGGAGTGAATGATGAAGAGTGAGGCGAAGCATCCATCCGTCCATTCGTTCTTGCTTCCATCCGTCCATGCGTCCGTGTGTGTGACCGTCCGTGCGTTCATTCGCCCGTCCATGCGTGCGTCTGTTCGTGCGTCCGCACGTCCATCTGTGCGTCCGTCCTTGCGTTCGTCCATGCATCCGCCCCTGCGTCCGTCCATGCGTCCATCCGTCGGTGCAGCCAACCGTGAGTCCGTCCATGCTTCTGTCTGTGTGTCCGTTCGTCCATCTATTCAACACTCCAAGTACCACCATCTCGCATCTTATCATCATATATTCCTCATATAGAAACACCACCATCCAGCGGAAATTCTAAGGACTGAACGAGATGAGGCACACGCACACTTTCTTACGGCTTGCGCTTCGTGTCTACTTCCAATCTTTAACCACTTCGAGTTCATGGTATATACTAGTTCACTGTATTCATGGCACTGCGGCCCAACGCTCGCTAAACCTCTATAAAACCTAGGAGGTTACGCCCAGCGAGTATAACGTAGCGACCCTTTCGTATCAGATAGTGCTCAATGTACATGCCAAAGGCTGCTAATAGACATCACAGCGTGCGCGTTAACTGAAAGCCGAATCCTCCTGTCTCTCCTTCTCTATTAGCAGCCATTGGCATGTACATTGAACACTATTTTTTCTTGTTTAACAACGCACAGAAGAAATCTCTCACCGGCACTCATTTTGAAGGTCAAAATGTTATACTTGTTACACACTACAACGGCTACGAGGGATGAACGGGCGCCGCTATAAGGAGCTTCGCCCCTAAAAGTGTGGAGGAAATGACATCATGGCAGCCATATTCACTGGGCACAATGGCAGCGTTGCTATGGGTAAGTGTTGCGCAGTGGAGCTGGTCTAGCAGTGAGCGGCCGCGGCTGGCGGTGGCATGTGTGCATCCCCAGGTCTTGTGCTGAGTCGTGGCGGACAATATCCGTGCTCTGCGCCGCGTTATTGGTTACCCAGTGTTCTACTGGCAGTTACTGTACCCTAAGCAACGTTTACAAATACTTTTGTCCATTACGGGGTTTCAACAGTGCGTATAACGAGTGCATATTCATATATCGTGCGGCGGATTACGCGGATGAAGCAATTAGTGTTCAGTGAAATTGCGTTGGGCGCCATGACGAAGCGGAATGACGACGAACGCCTTGCAGGTCAGTGACGGTTGGGCAGTGCTCCTGCTTAGGTTAACGGACGACGCTGTTGAGCCCAGCAAGACGCAATGAGGACCATGTGCACATACGTAGTTTCATGTTGTGTGTACAGTAACAACTTGCATGTGCGTATTAAAACACCTTTTCTGTTCCACTTAGTATACATAGTGTTCATATGATGTCACCTCCACCGTGGTTAACCTCTCCCGCTATGCCCGGGTACCTACGGCAGTTCGCGTGCTGCAGCGCGGTTTGTTGGGGGCTCGTCATCTTTTGCTGTGTACGATGTTGGAAGGGAAGCATTGTGGTTTTTTGTTATCGTACTTTAACGAGCTCATCGGATCAGAAAGGCCTCATTTGTTCACTCGGTACAAGACCAGGAATTCAAGATGCTCGACACGTATACCAGCCACTGCGTACACCGGCGCCCGCCACGTCCTACGAGGGCCCATTATCTCGCTTTCACTAGAAAAACTACAAATTGCGTGGCCCAAGAACAAGTGAAAGCCCGAAGTCTCTCGAGCCGCAATTCTAAGAGTGGATGAGCGAGGTGTAGCAGCTCCCATCGAAAACGAGTCGTGCAGAGCTAGGCAAGTTTACAAGAGATGTAATAACAATATGAATATGTGGCTGCGGCCCACGTCACCTAAGCAGCAGCCCCCCTCCCCCCTCCTGAGTGTTTTAAGCAGTGCTGATATTGAGCCTCTTTGATTGGAATTTGTGGAAATAGCCGAGTAAAATTTTACGGGAGGAAGATGGAGACTTCGCTTTGTGCGTGCCGCGGTAATGCTGGTCATCACTTTGTTTTTTCGCGTATGTTTTGACACCTTTTTCACCTTGTATTTTGCTTTTTTGTACGCTAATGTACAGTGGATTCCCTGAAAATGATGGAGACCGTGTTAGGGAATTAATTCACCATTTTTTCAAAATCCTGCCACCCCAACTCGAACCGATCATATATACTTCAAAGTGAACTAATATTGTTTAGCATCCATTTTCAAAGTTTGTTTCAATGCAATACCCGAATTTCCACGATCGCCCTCACGATTTTAACCACCTCCCTGACGCGCTGATTGCGCACGTAGTAGCCGCGGACAAGTTCGTATGTACAGTATCTTGGTAAGCGATCTCTATTTGCAGGCCGTAAGTGATTGGCTACGGCACTTACCCGGAATGAAGTTAACCTGAAGACGCGAATATCACCGAGTATCTTCAAATAGGTTTTCGTTAATCCGCACCAGCCAAACACGCCGGTACTTTTTGGAAAATCGCAATGTGCGTTCTCAATTTTAGGTAATAACTTTCGGCGAAGAAACACCCCAAAGCTCTGCTCCTTCTTCGGGGACTACTAAATCAACTTGCCTCAACAGCTGCCCTCAAACTTTCATCGTGAGGCCGAACTAAACGGGCACAAGCACGAGGAGACAACACGGCAGCGGTAGGCGACGGAGTCGGTAGGTACTAGGGCATGTCGGTGGCGCATTCCGGAAGTGACGAAGCGGCGCTGCGTGACGCACGTGCACACTATGTATACTATCCCCCAACATTGCATGTAATCTCCACGTAACAGCAACAGCGTTCAAGTGTCACTTACACCGTGCTCAAAGTCACCACGGTCGCAGAATGCTGACACCGTTGAGTTTCACGCGGAACACAGACACAGTGGCCGGACGCTGCGTCGGCCACGTGGCGGAATGCAACCGTAGAAGGCGCACGACCGATCGTGTTGTCTGTAGAGTTGCTAAAATAATGACGTGAAAACACTCGCTGTTGTCGGTGCATCTAGCGTGCGTTATCTTGTAGTTGCTTCGTTGTCGGTGAGCTGTTACTCGCTGTTAATACTTGGACGAAATGATTTCGCCGAAGGTGTCGCGCTGGCCCAGAGTGTTGAGCCCCGTTCCATTAGTTTCGGACACGACCTACTGCACTCCTGACCTGCCCAGCTGGCGACGATCTAGGGAGCTTCCTGCGCCGGCTCGGATTCCGAACTTCGCTGCCTAGGGGGCGCTCGAGTTACCACAGCTGAGCGCCGGTGTACGCATGGAAATGCATGGTTTGCCGCCAGTTAGAGAAGAGTTTCATTACGCATTGAGTAAATGTGGCGACTATCTGGAATAATTTCATTTTATGTGACTTTGAGAGTCTTCTCTTGTATTTTAGTTGACATTTTAGTGGCATATTTCTCAAATAGAATCGCAAATCAGGTACAAACACATATATCAGCGTGGAAAACAAGAAATAATGGCAACGGAGACAGGTTGTAAAAAGCGCTTGCCACCAAATGTTTATTTAACTCATGATACCAGCTATATGTGTATACAATGGTAGACTTATTACCGTTGGAGTACATTCAGCTGTCTTGCATTTACTGTCTGGGCAAGAAAGGGCAAGGACTATGACATTTGGCAGTGTCTGCGGCATCCGGCGCGCATAGAAAACAACCAAATACAGATAATTTTGCGCATAAATACCTTCGTCTCAAATGGCAAATGTAGATCGCACGTACATGAATAATCAATGAAATACACTCTGCAACTGTTTTGAAGAAAAACAGCACTTAAAATCGCTTACTCAACACTAATTCTTCGCATAATTGGTGTGTTTCAAAAAATAGTTGCATAACCACATGTAGTGACATGGTTTCCATATGTGCACTCTTGTCATCTTTTCTTTTTTTTTGTTAATAAACAGTTGTGAATATAGCGCGTCGTCGTTTACTTTCTTGAGGTAGTCGATATTTTTTTTTGCTCTAATATGCGTTTCAGTCTGTCATGCACCACCAACCAGCCCAGCAACTCACTCTTTTAGAGACACGTAGTCTTTGACAACACAAAAATCACCTTGATTCATTTTTCATGGACCTCGGTTACAGGAAAGTCATGAAAAGTCACATCACGAGTCTTCCCTTGCCTTGATTCGCAGAAAGGCATGCATGCAGCACACTGCCATTGTGATGGTTAATTTGCAACAAGAAACCTCGCTTCGCTGGTGTACAAACAGCACCAACCTGCACGCTTCTGTCGAGCTCGGCATGAGCAGATGGTAGCAAAAGATCGTCATTATACTTTTAAGTTTATTCGAAAAGAGGCTTCTATTAATTTTAATCGTCCAGAGTGTGTGCACGCGTTAAGGAGCTTCGCCCATAAAACCAGCCGAGACTGTCCATATAAATGCTATCGCAATGACATTATGACCACAATACTTTTCACACGAAAGAAATATGCAGTTGTTGAATAAATACGAGTACCATTTGTGTAATGTGTCTTAATAAACGGCTATTTTTCTATATTTCGAAACAAAACATAACTACTGATACGTTTGACGTTAGGTAGTTGTTTGCAAAACAAGGATGACTCAAACAATTCAGTGAAAAATCTCGAAGTGTACAGCATGCTTCCATGAACGTAAAGCCTTTTAGAGAAAAATATGCTATCTCGTGTCGCTAGCTTGTCATATGAGCTAATAAATGAGCAATTACCATATTATAGCCTCTTCAATCAGTATTTTCATGTCTTTCGTTAAAGACGGTCTATAGAATCAAAATGCACTTCACCTTGCTGTTAGAAGCCGTTCGAGTCGCTGAACGTTCCATCCTGCCACGCATCTCGTGTTTTCAGCAGCATCCTAACAATATTCACCTTTCAACCTCCTGCTGCCGCTTACCGCACCAAACGTGAGATCGAACAAAATATAAAGGAAACGATCTAAAGAGAAGTCCATACACGTCCAACAGATTTCTTCACACCCCTGAGATTCCATCGGTGCTGTCATCAGCGGCGACCTGCTTTGCTGCTGGCAGTTCTGGAGCTACAGCGGGTCAGTCCGAATTCTCTACAGCCGTGTTCAGTGACAAGGCGGGTCACGTACGGTGATTTTATCTTACATATTGTCACGTTCCATGGCGTGTTTGAACGTTGTGTGGAAGCGGCGCTTTATTGTTTAATCTGCACTCGCCTGTCGACAGGTATAACAACGTAAAGAGATTGTCCCGGCTGTCAGGAAGCGCTTGTAGCCCGAAGTTTCTCTGCGCTAGCACTGACAGTTGTTCGGTAGGGAACGTCACTTAGTGGACTCGAGGCGCCCTGCGCGAAAGCAGTGATCGACGAAGGGAAACTGCCAGCTGACCGCAGCGAGATGGACGTTGGAAGTGCCGGCTTCGGCTCCCCTGCAATGTGGCGCAAATGGTCTCTTCCTCTCGATAGTCGCCTGAAGGAAGAACTCGAAGAAAGCGTTTCAGATGTCGCCGCCTTTACACTGTCCGTTACGTTTAGTTTTAATGACGCACAATGACATTCGTGCCGAAGAATTTAGGTGCCTGGCAGATCCTTGTCGGCATTGTGATGTTCGCGAATTCAGACTATGTGGCTGCTACATGTTTGCTTGCCAACTCAGCCATTAGTGCTACTAAAATGCTTCGGGTCGTCAATAAACGATGTGTTTACGTAATTAGAAAAGATGTTATTGTTTTGTATGACAACCTAAAGCGGCGTTGGTGGTAATAAATTCTTCATTTTACCCCCCCTTTCCAAGGAAAAAGGGGGCGGTTAATGCTAGCACTGGTTGACCTAAAACAGCTCACCTTGTTTTTATTATTAGATTCAAATGTTCGTTTGTAAAGTCGTTTTAAGAACACTGAAGCTTCATATATTCGTTTCAATACCCACAAGAAGCGTTGGTGATAGTGAAGCAAATAGATAAGGTTATAAAAAAGTGGTATAGCTAAAGTAAGGGTTCAAAGGAAGGGAATGCGATGTGCACGTTGTCATTCAGTGGGCAACAAAAAACAAAAACAAAAAATCAAACACAATTGTTGTAGTGTATGGAAATTGCCACTCTGTGATCTGTCTTTACTAGCGTTTTGACTGTCGCGGTTGCTCAGTAACTCTTTTATTCACGATTGAACTAACGAGCTCCAATTTTTGGATAAATGCCACACAAGCTCTTTATTGCACTATAAAGCTGAACATTAAAAAAAAAAATGTCCTTCAGAGCTGTACTGCTGTGACTGAGTGGGAAATGAAACATGTCACTCTGAATCTGCATCATATTGAACATGCATGTGATTTCACGCCATAAGAAATACCACCCGGACCCCGTCAATTAAGAAATTGATTTCCGCTGGTGTATTAAACTGAGGCACACATATAGCTTGACAATGGGTGTAGCACTACTTTGCTGCTACTCGGCTTATTTCGCAACAGAAAAAGATGGACTTTCTGTGTTTATTTTGTCGAAATGCATATTTACCATTCCATACCTAACAGAAATGGGGGAAATGTTTTTTTTCTGGCGTGTATCGGTGACTAGTCTGAGTTAGGGCTGATTTGACTTTATGCCAGAACTCACTATAGAGCATAGACGCAAGCATTGTCGAAACGAAGTGCGGTTCCCATTGTGACTATAAAAATATCACACGTCCGTGGTCGAGCAACACATAAACATAGTTTGCTGATTCATATGAATACAAACGCAGTGATAGTTAATCAGTTTTAAAATTGCCGTCAGCATTGGAAAATACAATTGACGTTCACCTTGATGGAAGTGCCTGTCATGTTTACATATGTTTTATTTCCTGCTTTGTTAGGAAATTAAATATCCAGAATATCAACCATTAGTAAACTTGCGCCGACTTACGCCTGCATAGAGTATTTTTCTAGAGCTGCTTCAAGATCTGACATGGCTCTGTGGTAAAATACAGGATTGCCACGCAGAACGTTTGAGTTCCGTTCCTGCTGAGATCCAGACTTGATATTTTTTGCATTCACCGTGCCTGCACTACTCATATCAGTTTCTTTTAACACTGTGACATTTAGGTTACTAATGTACGTACTCACCGGGATATAGATACACACTGTCAATCACCGCGCGCACCGCCGCCAGGGGTGTATGATGTGTACCACACGTGTCAAGAGAAAAGGTTTTGACGACGTACTTGAATGATTGAATGAACTTAATTTCAAGTATAGCAGTTTCCATCGAGTGAGGGGGGCAAAAAGGGGATTAACCCCTTTCCGTTCTCACCGTCTTTCGATGATGAATGTGGTGTATTCAGGTGACCGCTCGAAGTCCTTGGACCCGGGCGGCATTTTCGGCTTGCCGTGTGATCCAAAGCTGGGCAGCCAGCTCGTCGCTGGTGAGGGCCGCCAACCAGCGGCAGGGAAGCTGACGCAGCCGATCCGCAGCAGTGACCGCCGCTGCAGCAGCGGCTGGCCCCTGCCCTAGCGCGATGGTAGCAGCAGTGATTGACCTCGAGGTTCGTCCCAGCCTCACATGCGCGCGGAGTGAGCGGCGGCAGCTTCAATAACTTTCGGGCACACTCGCAAAGCATGTGCCGCAGTGTTGCCTTTTCCCCGCACGCTTTACACGCGTCTGTCGGGTATAGGCTTGGATAACACAGACGGAGGATCGCCGGGCTGGGGTGCGCATTTGTTTGCAATATTCTCAGAGTTACTACCTGTCTTTTGTTTAATTTGTTGTGTGTTGGTAGGTATTTGGTTCTCTTTAGTTTGTAATGTTGTTTAGTATAGTCATTGAATGTGGTCAGGCGATCACCCCACGACTATTGCAGTTGTTGTGTTGACAATGTCATCGTCTCACTCTCGGAGATGGAGGCGGCTACCGAATTGGCCGCGGCTCAGCGAGTGAGACCTCGAGTCGCGGTGTGGGCCGCCTGGTTGCCTGCGAGCGGAACGCTGGTGTGAGCCGGGTCCACCGAAGGAATACCGTCGCATTCACGTGACATAACTTTAGCGTTATTGATGTCATGATCAGAAAGGCATGCCCTCAAGATGTCTTTCTCTCCTATACTGATTTAGGTCTAAACCCAGTGAAACAGGCTATCGCGAGAGCAGCAATACGTATGCAGATAGATAGATAGATAGATAGATAGATAGATAGACAGATAGATAGATAGATAGACAGACAGATAGATAGATAGATAGATAGATAGATAGATATATAGATAGATAGATAGATAGATAGATAGATAGATAGATAGATAGATAGATACGGTAAATGTACGTGCAGTTCGCTCAGAAACGCATCGCACCTAAAATGTTCTAACTTCTTCGACTTATAGAGCCCACTAATTAACTTCTTGATGCCTCAGCTATCATTAAACGGCTACATAGCAAATATATCAAGGATCGGTGACAAAGGCGACTGACCGGCCCGGCGTGCGTGCTGTTCGCCATCTTGGGCGAACACCCGTAGATATACCCGTAAACAGTCGCCGCTCGTGTTGTTTTGCATAACATCTTTATTCATTTACAGATACTGCATGCCCCCTTCGGGCCCATGCAGGAGGGGAATACAAGAATACAATCAGCCCATATATAGTCAGACACTGAGCAGCTCGGCATAATTAAAATAGTATTCAAATAACAGGTATACAAGTGTAGAGGAATATCAATGTTTGGTGCATATCGATTTATGGAGAACAGAATTGTCGTGAAGCTGCTGCTTATGCCTTGTACCCATTCTGACGCTCCGCAATGGCCGTATCATCGCAGGTTCGATCACGTGAGAACTTGAAGGAACATCGTCTTCACCGCCTTCAGCTCTCGTGACTTGGATACCTTCGTGGTCCTGCCTCCTGCTCGTGGTCTCAGAGTGTTTTCCGGTCAGGATGGCGTTGGCATCATAAATGGCTAAACCTGCAACCCCAGACATCGAGAAACGGTTACAGAAAACTAACAGACAGTAATGCCTAATATGTATAGAGCCATTTATTTCTAGTAATTGTGATCTACACAAGAGGAAAGTAAAATAGAGAAAAAGACAGCTTGCTGGCGTTTAGGGCAGAACCTGCAGCCTTCGAATTAGGCATCCGATGCTAGACCGATAGAGATACAGCAGTCTTCATTCTGTCGTCCTCTTCATTGTGTGTGCATTATCATGGGGTCGTGCATTGAGGAAGGCAGCAGTCGGAGGTTTCAAGACACAAGTTTTTAGTTGGGCAGACTTGTGCCCGGTAAACAAGAAGTCAAACTATGAACAAATGATACACAATGTACACTAATGGCAGCGGGCATAGCTTTGACCGTCAAGGTTTGCCCAAGCGGTAAATAGTACTGGCTTTTACATATGCGCTATAGAAGATTCTAACGTTATCAATGGTGGGCGCGTAAGCGTGTGAAATGAACTAGGCCATTCGCGTCCAGTGAGTAATTTTAAAAGAATGATTGGAAGTTATCGTGAAGCTTCTCAAACACTGCTGGGCGCCCTGCGTCATGCGTTTCTTGGAGTCTTTGCGTGTTAAACCACGGCCGAGCGTGCACTCATTCCGCTCCTCTAGCCCAGCTATGGTTAAACACGAATGCATCGAAATGAAGCACACGTGGCAACATGTGCATTCACACGTGGGAGTGTCAGTCAGTGCTGATAGCAGCTACTGCGGCGAGTGTTTAACTCGCTAGGAAGCAAAAAAAACGCGCTACATGTCTTGTGCAATGTGACGCTAGCAGGCAGAAAATGTTCCATAATCCCACTATGGCTGCGCTCAGCCCATGTCACCTAGACAATTTCAGGCCTGCTCGCTGTGTCTGCCTCGTGAGCAGAGGTCACTCCGTTTAGACCGGTCTGCTTCGCTGCACAACGTGCCTTGGCTTGCTCTCGTCGCTCGACCGACATGGATTGCCAAGCCCGACGAACGTTTTTGTGGCGTGCTGGTGTGCTTGTTGGCGACTCGAGAAGACCGCCTTTTTCGGTGTCCGTGAAGTGCAGCGTGGAAATGTGATACGTTTTTGTGCACTGGACATTCGCAATCTGTACAGCTGCACATCCGAATGGTTGGGCGATGCTGAGTGGTGAATTGTCGTGGCAAATGGATCGAAGTTGCGAGTGTTCTTGTTTCCTAAGGACAACCGAAGAACAAAATGGGAGCATGTCGTCCGTCAAGCTGGCGTCGACATCCGTTTTTTTTCGTGACCCGAAGGTACGTGTACCCGTACTACATATTTCCAAGTCGTTTTAATGGCACCACCTCCGCCATTCTCTGTTCTTGCTCTAAAATAAAGGTGTCATGTGCGCTTCTGAGTTTTGGCGTACGTCCTGGCTTTTAATATTGAACGCGCGCGGTTGTAGTACGTTTTCAGAACAGGCAATTTTCCATCAGGTTCTGTGAACATTTAGTCATTGGCGATTACCGCCGCGGACTTGTTAAATTACATGTGTTCACTTGGTTGCTAAAATGGAAAAAAATGCTGTTGCAATAGTGAGTGCATTGGTTTTGTGAACAGTATTAGGTAGTTTTAGAATACCGTTTGCAAGCGCTGCGGGCGTGGTGGGCGTAGCGGGTGCCATATGAGTTTTAGAATAGCGTTTGTCCTGCTGCAAATCGCAACGCACGATCGCAGCGACACCATAGCCTCGAATGCAGTATTTGCGGGCCACATGCGTGCCGCGATCACCACATGCTATTTCAGATTTTCCGCGCGCGGGCCGCGAACGCCGACTGGCGTTACGACGCATGCGCAGTGGCTGCGACCGCACCGCAAGGGCTTGCGGTGCGCTATTATAAAACTTCCTATTATCTTGCCGATGTTCCTACAACTTTATTGGGGTATTTTAATTATGCACCAGTCTCTCCAGTCTTCGCCTAATATGTTTTCTTGAAATTTAGGTGCATGTACACTCACGATGAAGCGCTTTTTTAATTGGTTCTCTGGCGTGTGTGCTCTTCTTCAAGCTAGAATATTTAGGAACCATTACCAAAAATATACCGATCCAAGAACTGGCTGTGGAGTAGAATCCCCTACGGGGGCTACACGATTTAATATAGACCGACTACTAACATTTTTCCCAGGCCTTAAGTTATATGACTGACTACGTACTGCTTCGACAGGGGCCAGACCAAAAGAGGAAACTTAGTGTCGGTCACACGAGATTTTTGTGAAAGATTTCGTTTTCTCTTGCAATGGTCATCACCCTCATATTGTGCTGAATAACATACTTGTTATTCAGCACAATATGCGCAGCAGCACACACTATCTTGTGCAGCAGCACACACTATCTCCAATAACTACATGTCTATGAAGACAGATGTTCGAAAGAGTACAAATAAAACTGCAGAAATTTTGCAAATAAGTAGGAACCGTTTTTCTTCATGCTATAAATAGTGTATGTATGTGTGCGTGTGTGTGAAAATATTTTATGACTGAAATTTACCTCATTTATTTCGTCACTTTGTTGGTCCATCAAACTTTCCTCCTACAGTTCAACCTCGCGTTGAATAGCGCACAATCTTTGACTTTTTAGTAGAAGAAATGGCTCATAGGTGAACCTCCAAACGCTTTGAAGTGTAATACAATACTTAAACCAACGCTTTTTTTCAACCCAAGAGGCAGAATAAAGCTGTTAAGCATGTAAAACTCGCAGCGATCACCTTATTATGTAACGGGAGACAATGGTCGCAATGGATTCATAGCCTCCAGTATGCGTGCTCACTTGGGCAAAGTGAGTGAAGTCACGATGGCAGTCAGCAGGCCTGATAACATTCTTCTAGGAGCCATTGGCTCGCGCTGACTCGAGCTTTTAGGTTTAAATGCACAGATATACCCTATGAAGTGCACTTGGGGATGACCGCCGCTATAGCTCATTCGGCATAGCATCGCGCGCCTAATTCGAAAGTTGAAGGTTTGTTCCCCACCAGAAGTAAGTTGCATTTTTGTCCACTTTACTTTCATCGCATTTATATCATAATTACTACAAAGAGCAACCTTTATTTTTTTCTTGAAACTAGTTCTCATGAATGTTGTGCCTAAAAAAAAAGTCATTGATGCACTCCTGGTCACTCCAGAAATTATTACTCGGGGACATGAAACTACAGACACACGCTTACACAACCTAGTAATGCTTTTCTTTTTTGTCGATGGAAATGGAAATTGATCTCGGGCATGACAAGAGAGAGAAGGTTACTGAAATGTACTCAAAAATGCAATGTTTTCCGGCGGGCTCGTGAAAAAAAAGTAGAAAAATGCACCGAAAAGTGCGCCGAGGCGACCAGAAAAGCGCACGATCCATGGCCTGTGCTGAACGGCGATTTCTCGCGGTAACGAGAAAGCTGGAGTCATCCTTATTGCTCCTGTTTTCGCCCGCCTAACCGAAACCCGCAGGTGTCAGAATGAGAAATGTTCGACGCTGCCCTCCCTTCGCATGTGGTAAAAGTCGAATCCAATAGCTTCCGCGCGCGTTGCTTCGATTGCGATGGGAGCTAAAGGAATGTACCGCTTGTGTTTTCTCTCACAGCAGTTTTGCGCCAGAAGCAGGGAAGCTACCGCATTCAGCGCATTATCAGAGTGGACGTATAGGCCCCGAAAGAAAACAATGTAAGTGCCGTGAATAGCACAAAGGAGCAAGAAAACAAGTGGAGAGGAACTAAACACAAAAAACAAATCGTATGAGACAAACTTTCAGGATGCCTATAAGCTTTGCTGGTAAGAGCAGAACGTGGTAGTGTGATCGAACCTAGCTCGCACTGTCTTCTCCTTCCAAAGCCATGCTTCACTTCTCGTTTGACGTCTCATCCAAGCCTCGATGACATCGACTTCTTTGCGCAAAACATCGGTCAAATTAAGCTTTTGTACAGTGGCGACTGCTAGCACAGCTGCGATGTGCCCGCTCCACGATGTCTCATCATTTCTTGAATTAGCACGGTACCAGCTGCACGTCTGCAAGGAATATGGTACAACAAAATTGCAAGCTGAGAGTGTTGGTGCGCCTTCATAATAGAAGAAATGAGTGCATCGAATGTATCGCTCCCTCTCTTTTTTGCCTTCGTCTTTAGGGCGCTATTTTCTTCAAGTATGCACCTTGAATGATAGAGGTTCATGTGCACAGCTTCAGAATCAGCTGTTAGATGTACGTCAAAGATCTCCTGATGGTGCGAATTATTGCCAATTTCCTCCCTAAGATGTACCTGTTACCATTACCTCGGACTTTTTAAAATAGATAATACAACTTCAAAGGTTTCCTAGAATGTAGTGAAACTGCAGCACCATGACGGACTTCACTAGCGCAACTGCTAGGGCTTAAACTGGTTTTCAGGCGAGTGTCATTTTGGTTAGCTTCATTTAAAAGTAATTGATTCCCTGTATGCGTCCATCTCAGCATAACTATCTACAGTTTTCCTTTTGACAAGAATAATAGAATGCTTTTGTAGGTAGCCGTGCCAAAGGAAAAAAAAAAGAACGAAGAAATGTCTGTTGAATGAGTTTCTCCTTGAAACTAACTTCGGAAATTTTTCGAGGTTAATTTATCTCAGTAAAATTTGCTGGGTGCGTTCTTTTGCACATTACCGTCATTTATGCCAAATTACAGGCTGGAGAGACGATTTGATTCCCTTCAAATTAATTTTAAAGCCTTCAAACGGCTCACTTGGCTTGCCAGAATTATTGGCAACACTGTCTGTGGGTCGTCACGTTTGGCGTGTCAACGTAAGTAACGCACACATTGCGGGATCAAATCCCGGCTGCGGCGGCTGCATTTCCGATGCAGGCGAAAATGTTGTAGGCCCGTGTGCTCAGATTTGGGCGCACGTTAAAGAACCCCAGGTGGTCGAAATGTCCGGAGGCCTCAACTACGGCGTCTCTCATAATCATATGGTGGTTTTGGGACGTTAAACCCCACATATCAATCAATCAATCAACGTAAGTAACGCAGCTGGTGGCCTTGCGAACTTTGGCCGCTGCAGCGTTCACTACGGCTGACCACAAGGCGACGGTGGTGGTGTTCGTCGGGGTTCTTCCTTTCTCCGTGGTGTTTGGCCGGCGTTTCGTTGGTTGGCGCGCGATTTTCTGTTTCCTCTGGTTGAGTGTGCGATGGTTGATAGTTGGTGTTGCTTTGTGGGCTGCACAAACCCCTCACACAAGACACAGAGTGTTTTGCTATCGCGGCTTTCCACGTGACAGTTTCCTCCTTGAGAAGTGGATCAGTGCGATCAGGTGGGACAACTGGTTATTGAGCGAAACGGCACGCGTGTGTTTCGGTCATTTCTCGATAAAGTTCAGGACAACTTTTGGCCAGCGTTTGGCCGGCGTCTGTCTGTCCGTGCGTGCGTACGTGCGTGCATCCGTGCTTTCGTCTGTCTGTCTGTCTGTCCATCAGAGAGTCAGTCAGCCCATTCGTCCGTGTGTGTGTGCATGCTTTCGTCCGTGCATCCGTCCGCCCATCTGTTTTTCCGTCCGTGCACCTGTCTCTCTGCTCGTTTGTCCGTCGTCTATCTGTCTGTCTGTCCGCCTGTCTGTACGTCTATCCGTACATCCGCCCGTCTATCCAGTGAACACTACGAGTACCGGCATCTCGCAGCTTTCATCATATATTCATCGTATACGAGTAGCGGTTCAGCGGACATTCCGAAGACTAAATGAGAAGTGGCTATACTCGGGAACAACTTTCTGTGACAATGAAGGGAAGACTATATACCCTACTACTACTACTACACTACTACAACTACATACAACGCCGACGCACGAACCATGGCATAAGAGGCTTCACCAATAAAACGGGGAGGTAACAGCATCATTTGCGCGAGAGTCGCCGCTGTTGGACAGCTCTAATACACTGTTAGTCTCGGACATGTTAGATGACGATCAGCACGCTCACCTCTGCTCCGAGCTAAACTCCGAGCGCCTGCACGGCCCGGCATTCAAAGTTTTTGGGGTGAAGCTCCCTAAGCCAAGGGTCGTGCCTCCGCGATGTATGTAGTAGTAGTAGTAGTAGTCTAAGTAACAGTAGGTAGCCACCTCTACGGCCACACTAGAGGAGCGGCACGCGCGCATCCTTTTCAATTTAGGAGGAAATCCGCGCACGTTAACCATAAATAAAAAAATAGTTGTCTTGATGAAAACCTTACCGAGACGACTATCGGTGACTTAATCTCCAATAAAATTTGCCCTGAATTTCATGCTTACTAAAAAAAAAAATCGGCCCCGTATCTGCATGTTCCACTGCAAATGTCGTCGAAAGACAATAGTCTTGTGTCTGGAGAGAGTGAACAAAACGTTTATTTGATGTTCTGTGCAAGAAAATTGGTAAATGTTATTCTGAAGGCGCCGCGTTAGAGTACCTCGAGCGTGCAGCGGAGGTGAGCAAGTGCATCAAGCACGTCACGCGTTAGACATGAGGGCTATCTGGGAGTTATCTTGGAAAACAAAAGGCGCGCGCCCTGCGCACCCATCTCGGAGGTGTTAAGGTGTAGAACGCAAGGTGGCGGGTAGCCGTTACCACCGTGTCATTTTAGCAAAGCGTTGAAAACACTTGCCTTTTCGGGCAAGCATTGCATGTTGAGCGCAACGTGATAAACGCTATTGTCCTTAGCATTACTTATGTATGCTTTTTCTAGTAACAGACACACGTACAGATTATAGACGTGTTGTTACGGTGCCTCAGATATGCGTAATAAGTGCTTTTTAATTGACAATCGCACAAATATGAACGCTGAATTCAGAGCAATATTGGTGGGCGCTGCGGATCGGGTAGGCCATTTGGAGTATCCTTTGGTCACTTAGGTGCCACTTTGGGTAACGTTGAGGGCCAACAAACAGACAAATCTACAGACAGACAGACAGACAGACAGACAGACAGACAGACAGACAGACAGACAGACAGACAGACAGACAGACAGACAGACAGACAGACAGACAGACAGACAGGCCATAATCTTTGCGTCGAAGGTCCTCAAGAAAGACTGTCGTCTTTAAAACTAGTATCAGGAGGACGCAGTTTGAGCACTATCTGACCAGAAACGGTAGCCCTGTTAAACTCGCTGGGCGTAACCTCCTTAGTTTTAGCTAGGTTAAGCCAGGGTTGGGCCGCAGTGTCATGAATATGGTGGACTAGTTTATATCCATAAACTAGAGGCGGTGAAAGGTGAGAAGTAGACATGAAGCGCAGGCCTTAAGAAAGTGCGCCAGTCCCAACTCTCGTTTAGTCCTTGGAATGTCCCCTGTATGGCGGTACTTTCGTGGCACAGTGCTATACCACGAAGTGGCTGCGATGTCCCTACGCACGGGGGGTCCTTGCAGTAGAGCGTCGGCATATGAGACTCTCTGCGATAACGATGGTGACACTTTTGACTGGGCATACTGCTGACGTTCCCGAATAAGCTGGCAATCCCGAACCGCGAGTCTAACTTGCTCACGCATGACGTCAGCCAGTGACGACACAGCTGAAGCGCTGGAGTCGAGTCGCTGCCTCTGGAGCTCCTCTCGCACCACAGACCTCACGACATCACATAAAACCTCTTTGCTGTTTCCCAAGGCAGTGGGTGCTGCGTCAACGAAGGTGATGCCCAGATCCCGGTTGCACACCCTCGCTCGTTGCTGAAGCGTTCTTTCCAGCGTGGCCGCCTCAGAACGGAACTCCGCGACGGTGGAGTGCGGATTTATAACCAAACCAGCAAAAAGTTCTTGCCTTACACCTCGCATTACATTGCGAAGCTTTTTGTCCTCGCTCATGTTAGTATCTGCTCGGCAAAAGAGATGGGCCATGTCATCTATATACATGGCCACGCTTTCATTGTTCCGCTGGTTCCCAGCTTGGAGAGTGGTCTCGGCTCTCTCCTTGAGATCCGTACTTGGGTAGGTGGCAAGTAGCTCCCGTCGAAAGCCCTCCCAGGTCGAGATGGCAGCCTCGTGGTTTTTGAACCACGTTCATGCATAATCTTCCAAAACAAAATAAACACCTCGTAGCTTCCGAGCAGAATCCCAACCATTGACCCTCGCGACGCGCTCAAATCGCTCGAGCCAGTCCTCTGCGTCTTCGTATGCGCCACCGTGGAATGGTGTGGGTGTCATCGGCGCATCTACTACAATTTGTTGGTGCGTGGCCTGGGAACTCATCTCGGTAGCATCTCTGCTGGGAACTGAGACTGTTCTTGTACAATCCAAATGGGAAAACTCAGGTTACTCACCACGTAGGCGATGGCGGCGGTGCTGGTGAACAGGGGTCAGCGCGGTGGGTCCGAGTTTGCTTTGGTATAAATTGCCTTCTCAAAGTTCAGAAGAATTTGGGTTCATACCCCGGCTCCTTCACCAGATTTGTCATGTACAGTTGAAAAGTCGACTTTAATGAAAATAGCTAAAACAAGCGAACTTGTGTCCCACTTACAAACAAGTGAGAGAATGAATGAATGAATGAATGACTTTATTTAACCCCGTTTTGAAAGGGAAGGGGGCAATAGAAAAGAGCGTGGTGGGAACGAACTACTTGAAGTAGTCCTCCTCTACCCTCCCAGCCCACTCCAGCATGGCATCTTGAATGTAAGGCCTCGAGCTGCGCAAAGCAGCCTCCCACTGCTCCTCCCTGGAAATGAGGCGTTTCAGGAAAGGAGAAAGAGGGCACTTCGGGCAGTGCCACATGATGGGGTTCAAGTCCGCTGTGGAAGAGGCACAGAATTTACAAGAGGGGAAGGGCAACAGGACGGATGAATGCTGTGTAGGAGGTAAAGGGAAAGAAAGGTGCGAGTCTGCAGCTGTCGCCACAGAATTTCGCGCCTGGGTAAAGATTTGCGCTTGAGTGGCAGGAAGGTTAAGCGCTCTAATATTTAGTGGACGCAAATGTCAAGGAGTGAAATAAGGCGATACCGTGCTGTAAACGGTGCCTCCTCCGTAGCAAATTGCGACACATCGGATGCGTGTGTTCGGACTGTGAATCCTCGGGCACTCGCATGCGCCACCTCGTTCTCGGAAGGGCCCGCAGTCGCGGGAGTACAGATTAGCGCTATGAGTCGATCAAGGGGATGATACAAAAGTAGGCAAACGGCTGGCTTAGAAACCCTGCTCGCTCCGAAGTTATATATAGCTGTTTAGGAGTCACTGATTATAACGGATGAACTAGGTATTGTCAAGGCCAAGGCTATGGTCACTTCTTCCGCTTCCTCCAAAGAAGAGGCAGGAATGGAGACGGCCGCAGTGACCTGACCGTGAGAGTTGATTACCGATACTGCATAATGATGCCTGTTTCCGTAATCAGCGGCGTCAACATAGAGCACATCATTGGAGGAGAATAATTGCTTTTTGAGAGCCTTCGCATGCTGCCTCCTGCGCTGTTTCTGGTGCTCAGGGTGCATGTTTTTTTGGAAGTGGGGAGTGTATATGTTCTCGTTTATGTAGTATGCAATGGTGGACTTGACCTTGGTGATGGGTGCTGGAGTGACAGAAACGGTTTGTAGAATGTGACGGCCCGTCAGGGTGTTAGAAAATCTGTTACACTGAGATGCAATATGGGCTTCTCCGAGTTCCGCAAGGGTGTTGAAGGTGCCGGTACGCGTAAGTCTTTCCGTGAAGGTTCGTATAGCACCCCTAAAACGAACTAGCAACTTACAAAGTCTGAGGGCCTGCTTCCGGTGATCGCAGTTGCAAAGTGGCTGCCGCTGCCAGAGTGATAAAAAAATTACAGCAAATTCGGAGTGAATGATAATGAGTGGGGCGAAGCGCTGGAGGATTCTATATAGAAATACTGTATATATTTACGCAAGAAACTACTAAAATTCGTAAGTTGTAGCTATACGTCATTTCCGTCCCTCCTTCATAATAACGGCTTTATGGTCGGTGAAGTGGTAGATCGGTGGTGGGGCATAGTGGGCTGTTTGCAAGGACGAAGTAGTGGGCAGCTGGCAAAGGTGAAACTATAGGCGGTCACATACATACATACATACATACATACATACATACATACATACATACATACATACATACATACATACATACATACATACATACATACATACATACATACATACATACATACATACATACATACATACATACATACATACATACATACATACATACATACATACATACATACATACATACATACATACATACAAGGGATGGACAGACCCACGCCATTAGGAGCTTCGCCCCCAAAATCGGCACGGAACACAGAAAACGGAGCGGGGGTGGACGGGTGGCCATATGGTGCTTTGTCCTTAGCGGCGACCAAAAGTGCGAGAGTTTGTTGCTTAGTTCCTTGTGGTAGAAAGCCTCGGTGAAAACATGGGAGTGAAGTCTGGCTGTCCGAGGCCCGCAATCGCAGCTACAGGTTTGCAGCTCCCGGCGGCGACAATGGAGGGTAATGAGATGAGACGCGGGGGTGGCGCCACGGGTAGGACGGCGCTAACGCGGGTGCTGCAGTGAGTGCTGGAAGATTCGTTTGAAGCGATGACGGGTGTAGGTTTAGTAGGTGACATGTACAGACATGTTTCAACGACTACGTTAGGTGCGCGTCAGGTTTCTTTCGAGTGAACCGACGGGTCGGCTGTGTAGCGAGCGGCGTTCGCGGCTAGTGTTGCGAGGGAACGGTCGAGGCAGCAGCTGCGGGCGCCGCGGCAAGCGCGCGGCAGGCAAGGAAGAGAGTGGCGTCAGCATTTAGGCCGCGTTCACACTGAGCATTCTGGCCGCCGAAAGTGCTCCGAATCCGGTTAAGCGGCGGCGAGATCCGCCGAAAGGGCCCTCTCCGCGCCGATCACTCTCGGACCGATTTTCGCGGCGTCTGCCGCCGAATCGGTCACTGCGGAAAAATAGGAGCGCTAGTCAAGGAATTTCGAAAAACAATGGCCAAGCCCTACTCACTTGTTATGCCGCAGGGCACGTAACTGAATGTTGAAACAAACGGGAATTTAACCTACTCTGTGCCCACTTCGCCTCCGTATTCCGTGAAAGAGGTGACCGAGCTTGTGGTGGCGTGACCGAGCTTGTTGCGGTCTTGCTGAGTATAACGAACCCATCAACGCCGCTGGTGTCGGTGGTTTTAGGGGCGAAACTTTTTGTAGCGGCACCCATTTATCCCCCGTAGTATGTAACAAGTATAACATTTTGACATCCAAGGTGGTGCTGGTGAGAGACTTCTTCTGTGCGTTGTTGAACAATAAAAAATAGTGCTCAATGTACATGTCAATGGCTGCTAATGGGGAATGAGAGGCAGGAGCATTCAGCTTTTAGTTAACGCGTAGGCTGCGATCACCATTAGCAGCCATTGGCATGTACATTGAGCACTATCTGACAAGAAAGGGTTGTTACGTTATACTCGCTGAGTGTAACCTCCTTAGCTTTAGAAAGGTTTAGCGAGTGTTGAGCCGCAGTGCCATGAACTTGTATATACCATGAATGAACTCGAGGTGGTTAAAAATGGGAAGTAGATACGAAGCGCAAGCCGTAAGAAAGTGAAAGACGAATTCTCCGCCTCTCATTTCCAATTAGCAGCCATTGGCATGTACATTGAGCACTATCTGACTGAAAAAGTTTGCTACGTCATACTCGCTGGGCGTAACCTCCTTGGTTTTCGAAAGGTTTAGCGAGCGTTCGGCCGCAGTGCCATGAATACAGTGAACTAGTATATACCATGAATTCGAGGTGGTTAAAGGTGGGAAGTGGACCCGAAGCGCAAGCCGTAAGAAAGTGTGCGTGTGCCACCTCTCGTTTAGTCCTTGGAAGGTCCGCTCGATGGCGGTGCTTCTATATGGGGAATGTATGATGAAAAGATGCGAGATGGTGGTACTTGGAGTGTTGAATAGATGGACGAACGGACACATAGACAGATGCATGGATGGACGCATGAACGGACGCAGGGGCGGCTGCATGGACGAACGCAGGGATGGATGCACGAACAGAAGCACGCACGGACGGGCTGATGGACGCATGGACGGTCACACTGACGGACGCATAAACAAACGGAAGTGAGAATGAATGGACGGACGAATTCTTCGCCCCACTTTCCATCATTCACTCCGTGGATGTGCAGCCATTTTTTTTCTGCTCTTCGTGCATTACAAGACAGCCACTTGCCAGCAAAGTAAGCAGTACTGTCTTTTTTTGCTTATTGCGTGCGAGAATCGTCGAAGTATACACCACCGGATAGCGTAGCGGGGTTTGCGAGCCGCGACAACAACCGGGTGACAGCGCATCCATCCCGCGTTTGCCCCGTAGTAGATGGCATATTCGGCGGCGCGGGGCGCGGCCAGTGCGAACGACGCTGCGTTTCGGCGGCAGGGGAATTTCGGTCGCTGTAGAAAGCGGATGTTTCAGTGTGAACTAGGCTTTACTGCGAGGGGAGCATGACGCCAACGCACAGTAGCGGCGTGACCTACTTGGCAGCGCGCCAAACCCTTCAGTGCACAGCGGTTTCGCCCGGAGGTACAGCGTTACCCGGGCTATCTAAAAGCTGCGTCGCACCTTGAAATAGGTCAATTTTCATCAAGGCTAGCACCTGTGAGGAAGGTAACTTTACACGGATAAGACATTTCCATTGCTTCAGGAGACTGCATTTCACGAGACGTCAGCTGTTCAGTTGACAAAATAGGTTGAATATTTTGATTAAACAAGAAATACAAACAGCGTACAAAGTGATTATCTTGATATGTATGAGACTCGGGCCTTATACGGGCCCGACTCAGGCCCAAGTCTGACCCGAGCCTGACAGTTACGTGCTTTAGCCCGGCCCCTACCCAATCCAACATGACCTCACATGGTCCGCGGGCCAGGCTGGGCATGTGAAGTTGCCCTGTAATAGTAGATACAGCGGAAACATGCTGTTAAACAAAATAGAGGGCAGGTGTTCACACAAGCCGGGTGTTTAGTTTGCCCTGGTGCAAAATATATGAGTGCACATTTCAGGTGCCGCACTGCCAATGTGCACAAATAGTGCTGTGCTGCTTCATTACATGTGGAAACCGGAACAAAATATATGTGATTGCAAAGTACTTTTAACGTTTAGGTTTCAATATTGGTTTGTTTACGATGAACTCGCCACGTCTTTTATTTTGTGAATGACATTTTATTCTGGTAAACAATCTTGAACTCACGTTAATAAAATGCTTAACCGGCGAAAAAATAAGCTACAAGAACATGAAGTGCAGTGTCATTTAATTATATACCAACCATGCTAGTGTACGTAAATAACAAGTAGTTGTGTTGTGCGCTGGCCGGCAAGCTTAGAATGCTTTTACCTGGTACGTGTAGTTAATTTATGGTCACAAAGACAATATTTTAGAACGCTTTTCTATTCGCTCATAAATATAAACGCGAGGCCATCTCCGGTATTGCTCACGGAACAACAAATCGCTAACAATAAAATAAGGTGGTTCTTCACTACAGCATAATCGCCAAACCATCTCAAAATGAATACGTTCTCTGTACAATTCACTGTACGGATGCATCAGTAGCTTCCGTCTCGAATTTTTTCGTTGCAGCGCCGCTGCTCTTTTATTAGCTCTCGTTTCCGTCTTGCCGGCTGTCATGTTTGTGAAATATAACCATCTTATGGATTTTGTTACCGGATAATAAAGCGAAAGCCAACTACGAGAGAAGGACGTGGCTCAGGCAAAAGGTCTTAAATAGAAGCTTGTAGCACGCTCTTTGCGTGAAGACAGCCTAACTGGTGTAACGCAGGGATGCTTGAAGTATGGTCACACAAGAGTTCACCTCAAGGCCTCTCCTCCCTCCACCGGCTTACCCCCCCGCCCCCCCCCCCCCATATCTGACTTATTTCTGAAAGCGCTCTGCACATCGTGGTTTTGGGACGTTAAACCCCAACAATTATTATAATATTATTTCAGACGTGGGTTACTGTTCCTTAACGTTCACCTGTATTTCCGGGGCACTCTATGCTAAATTACACCGTAGAACGGTGGCACAGCGAACGGCATTGCTGCTGTTTTTTCTTAGTGAGTGCTATGAAAAGCACTGGGGAGTCAATTATTAGGTTGTCACTGTTATATTTTTCTTTGCCTTCTTGAGGTGCTTAGACTTTTTTTGCATGATGTAGCACTTCTTTTTCAAGCCGGGGCGATAGTTTTGCAACATTTGAGTTACAACAGCAATACATTTGTGGAATGAGCATATTTTGTTACTACTGAAAAACACGGGTAGACAGATGAAACAGTTTATCGATGCCCTGAAGGATTCCACTTTCATATATGGACGGGGAGGCTTCACCTCACGTCTGCGTAGTTCTTAGGCACTGTTTCATTAGGCGATATATTGAGGCAAAGAGCTTTAGAGAGACATGTATGTACGCACACTTACAGAGCACTCCTTATTGTTATTTTTTCGTTTCTTATGTATCTTGCGTGTACATGCAGGTTATGTATGTAATTTTGTAACAATATTATATTTCATTAGCGGCTAAAGCCTTTACGAAGAACTGTTTATTCTGATTTGTTGTCACAGCAATTGTATGGCGCTCTTTCGCCGTGTAAGACGCTCTTTCGCTGACTTCGCTGTCATATATTGTATAAAACTCAAATCCATAGCATCGCTTTTTATGTATTGATGACCTAGTCGATGAGTCAATATTTCTGGAGAATCAGCGCAGAAAAGAATACCTAACACACACATAAAATTCACGCAAACACAAGCACTCTACTGCTACTCAAGTTGCAGTATGGCGCTTGTGTTTGCATCTTTTTAGTTGCGTGTTTGGTGTAATTAAAGACGATAGTCTTTCATGGGGACCTTCGACGGAAAAATTTTGGTCTGTCTGTATGTCTGTACATTTATCTGTTTGTGCGCCCTTAACGATACCTCAACCGGCACCAAATGGCCAACCCCATCCGCAGCGCCCACCAATATTGCTCAAGCTTTGGCGTTCATAGTTGTGCTAATGTCACATAAAAGCAATCATTGCGCGTACCTGAGGTGCCGTAACAACACGTCTTTGTTTTGTATGTCTGCCTTTATACTAGAAGAGGCACACACAAGTAACTCTAAGGACTGTCGCGTTACAGTGTAACGCGATGCTCAAAAAAGTAAGTGTTTCCAACGCTTTGCTACGAGGACACGGTGGTGGCACCTGCCCGTCGCTTTGCATTCTACACCTCATCACCTCCGAGTCTGGCACGCATTTTTCTCCGCGGACGCGCATGCCTTCGTTTTCGAAGATAACTTCCAGATGGCTCTTGTGTCTAACTTGCCTCGATGCGCTCGTTCGCCTCCGCTAAATGCTCGAGGCACTCTAACGCAGCGACTCCAGAATACCATTCACTGATTTTCGTGCGCAGGGCATCAAATAAACGTTATGTTCGCTCTCTCCGGACGCAAGACTATGGTATTTCAACGACTATTGCAGTGTAACATGCATATTTGGGCCAATTTTTTAGTGGCCTGTTTAAAAAAAAGCCACCAGGCCTGTGCGGAATGCGAAGCACAGTCACAGCAAAAGCTGGAAGTGCGGCCTTTCAGAGCCTTTTGTAAACACATTTGTGTAAGTGCTACAAACACACTTGCTTGGTACCCACTGCTCCATGCATAATCATGATTTTTTTCTTCTAGTCGGCCGGCATTCTCTATGCTAGCCTTCGTATTTTTTCGGAGAAGCGTGGTGTCTGCTACACACTTGCAAGGAATTTTTATATGCAGTAACAATGAAGAATTCAGCCTGAAGTCAGTATGTGGCACACTTATTAAATGCGAAGCATTTTTTAGCGAACTTTGGCGACTTTGAGCGTATCTATCTATCTATCTATCTATCTATCTATCTATCTATCTATCTATCTATCTATCTATCTATCTATCTATCTATCTATCTATCTATCTATCTATCTATCTATCTATCTATCTATCTATCTATCTATCTATCTATCTATCTATCTATCTATCTATCTATCTATCTATCTATCTATCTATCTATCTATCTATCTATCTATCTATCTATCTATCTATCTATCTATCTATCTATCTATCTATCTATCTATCTATCTATCTATCTATCTATCTATCTATCTATCTATCTATCTATCTATCTATCTATCTATCTATCTATCTATCTATCTATCTATCTATCTATCTATCTATCTATCTGTCTGTCTGTCTGTCTGTCTGTCTGTCTGTCTGTCTGTCTGTCTATCTATCTATCTATCTATCTATCTATCTATCTATCTATCTATCTATCTATCTATCTATCTATCTATCTATCTATCTATCTATCTATCTATCTATCTATCTATCTATCTATCTATCTATCTATCTATCTATCTATCTATCTATCTATCTATCTATCTACCTATCTATCTATCTATCTATCTATCTATCTATCTATCTATCTATCTATCTATCTATCTATCTATCTATCTATCTATCTATCTATCTATCTATCTATCTATCTATCTATCTATCTATCTATCTATCTAGCCGCTTACGTTTGGGGGCTCTCGTGGTCACCCACTTACTTGGCGTGAACCAAAATTAGTATGAGAGGGTAAGACGGTTCGACGAATACAATGCACTTGTCAAGACATGAATAATGTCACAATACTGTTGCGTACGTCGTCAAACACGTCCCGCCAGACAGTGGCACATACCCACGGGCGGGTATGTGCCACAGGTGATTGACACTTGGTATCTGCTCAGACACGACGAAAATACACATGGACAATTTTAACGCGCGAGTGTTGAGAAATAAATACCCGATGTTGGTAGCGTCGACGCGACGAGTCCCAGCTGCAATCGAACCCAAGAATCCTGGGTGCCAAAGAAGCATTTTACCATTCAGCTACGCTGGGTCTCAGAACTATACTTTTCAAATAGGCGCTAATCTTCGTGAAACGTTAGTAGTGGTTTCAGTGCTGCCTACACAATTTTATAAACATAGTACAGCACTTAATTTCAAGTCCAATCAAAGCTCCCTTGTCGAGTACTTCTTCGAGAAACGCCGTCTTTTAAAGCTAGCTGAGCCTTTGCTTCCATCTACGACCGTAGTAGCCTTAATAATGCATGGATTACATACTGAAGTCTTGAAGCAGGCGCGAATACGGTCACCAGAAACTCTAGATGACTTCCTGGAGTATCTTCAGAACATACCATCGACTTCGGAAACAAGCATAACTACTCATTCAAGCAGCTGTTTCAGTCGGAGTAAAGCAGACCAGTCAAGCCGCGATCAGGGAGAACCGAGCCACCTCGCAAGTAGCACAGATAACTTGACCTGGCACGCTCCAAGAGATCGAGTGAATAATATTGACACTGAAGCTCAGGAGGATTCAACAGAAAAATGGATAAATGAGGGTGACCCGATAACTCCAAGTGAGACTGTTTTATTTAAGTTCCTCTAGCCTACTTCACATTCCCGTCAAAGTAGGAAACAAGCCGATGATGGCTCTCGTAGACAGTGGTGCATCTGTGTCTATCATAAATGCCAAGATGGTGGATGCACGTTGCGTGCATACTGGAAAAATCCTACGGGTACAAGACTATGATGGAAAAGTAGCATTGCATGTTGAGTGGAGCTTTGTTCAACAACATCGAGTTTCAGGATCAGAAAATTGAGAGCGAAGGGTTGGTGCTAGAGGGAGTGACGTACGACTTTTTGCTCTCAAGACCAGATATAAAGGAGGAGGAGGAGGATTAAATGAGGAAGGACAGAGAGGTTAGCCAGTTCTCAGACCGGCTGGCTACCCTGTACTGGGGAAGGGGGTAAGGGGGATAAAAGATGAGAGAAAAAAGACGTTGTAAAAAAAAAGAGAGAGAAGGTCATCAGACGATCCACGACGCTGTTTACAGTCTGTCTCTAAGACCACTTGCCCGCAGAAAGCGCAACAACGCTCTCAATGCCTTGCGTGCAGAGGACGGTCTCGGCCAGTGTCCTAACACCCTTTCTTCCGACAATTGGCGATTGTCTATTCTATCTAAAGCTTTTGACAGTTCTTTTCTTGGCACGCTGAAGCGGGGACACTCGCAGAGAAGATGAGAGAAAGTCTCTGCGCAGCCACAGTTGTCACATGTCGGGCTTCTGGCCATTCCGATTCGAAACGAATAAGCATTTGTAAAGACCACCCCAATCCACAGACGGCACAAAAGTGTCTCCTCTGCTCTGGTGATTCCTGATGGAAGACGGAGCTGTAGGTGTGAGTCCAAATTATAAAGGCAGACGTTGGTGAATGCCGGTGAATTCCACTGAGCGAGTGTCAGTTCTCGTGCAAGTGATCGAAGCCTTGCAGCGGCGTCCGTTCTTGATAATGGTATAGCTACACAAGGGGCATCATCATGAGCAGTTCGGGCTGCTTCATCTGCACGGTCGTTTCCATCCAGATATAAAGAAATTGAAGATCATCTACCGGGCGATGTGGTTCTAGTCGACGCCGTAGCAAGGAATGAGACGTATCAAGGTAGACATATAACCTACGAGTTGTAAAGTGCGCGGAGGATATCGCAATGACCTACCCTTAAGTTGTATGCAGAGAAAGCTATCCTCAGGCGACTAAGTCATACAAGGTTCCTTTTGAGCTCGCTGACAAGACCGTAATCCAAAAATCACCTTAGAATATGTCAAGAGAGCGAAAGATTTGGCTCAAGAAAGAGTTGCAGGAGATGCTAGATGCTGATATCATACGACCATCGGTATCACCCTTCGCTTCTCCCATAACGATCGCACCGAAAGAAGACGGAGCCTTCAGATTATGCACCGACTACAGGGTTCTAATCGTCAGACAGAACTCATATCATTTCTCATGCTGAAGATCGACACAATTATAAATGAGACTGGTGGTTGCCGACATTTTTCCCGCATTGATTTGTACAAAGGCTTTTGGACGATCCCACTAACCGAAGAAACAAAAATGTACACAACTTTTATCATGTCATCTGACCTCTACGAGTATAAACGGCTTCCTTTCGGTTGGAAAAACTTGCCAGCGTGATTCCGGAAGGTCATGAACAACGTGCTAAAGCCATTCCTTGGTGTTTTTTGTAATGTGTACATAGACGATACACTAGTCTTCTCTAAAACAGAGGCTGAGCATCAGGACCATCTGTCTCAGGTGGTAAACGCCTTAAGCTTGGTACATCTCAAGGTTAATTTTAAAAGGAGTGCATTCTTTCAACAAAAGGCTGTGTTTCTTAAACGAGTCTTCGATGGCAACACTAAAAGGACGAAACGAGAGTTCGTCGAGAAGATCTCCCAGTTGAAGAAACCATAGGACGTCCATTCACTGCGTGTGTTTTTTGGGATTGGCAGGACATTTCTGATTTTTCATAAAGGATGTTGCTGTCAAAACTAGATGTCTCACACGTTTGACACAGAAAGACGTTCCCTTTAACTGGAGTGACGAGTGTGAGAGAGTGTACCTCGACTTGGTGCACAGAATTTCTCCTGACCCTGTCCTACGCCTACCAGACTTCACTTTACCCTTTGAATTGAACGCTGACGCCTCACATTATGGGACTGGTGCAGTGTTGTATCAAAATTGTATTGAAGCATCCAGCCGAGAAAAGTGACGCGTAGTAGGTTATTACAGATACACGTTCAAGCCATCTGAAATTAACTACACTACTACGGAAAAGGAAGTCCTGGCGGTTCTGAAGGCCATTGAGTACTTCCGTACGTACCTGGAAGGTACGCAGTTCACTTTGTTCACTGATCACCAGGTCCTCACTCATCTTTTGAATATGTCCCAAACTAGAAGAAGTATTTCTAGATGGATGAATTACTTGCAGCAATTCCACTTTACCATCTCGCACCGACCAGGACCACTTTTAACCGATGCAGATGCTCTATCAAGGATTACGGTACGAAGCAACACAGGATAATTCGAAGAAATCAATGAAGTGAAGCTGTGGGAAGGCTCCGAACAACTGGTTTTTACTGAAGGTCGGTATCAAGTCCCACCAACACTTGTTTCCAGAGTCATTTATTTGTACCACGGTAGCCCAGAATCTGGAGGACATGACGGATTTTGTCGCACCTACAACAAATTGGTCAAGAGATTTACAGGGCCTCACATGAAGAAAGACGCCAGTCAGTACGTTCGTTTCTGCCATGTATGTCAAGTTCACAAAGTCAAGTATAAACAGCCTACAGATGCTATGAGACTACCTTGCTACTCGAACGTGCCTTTCGAAGTAGTTCACCTAGATTTTGCCGAACTAAATAAGAAACGGGAAGGAGTCAAGAAAACGCAAGCTTTTCTTCTGGTCATAGATGAATGCACGAGGATGGTCGTGGCACGAGCAGGGAAAAAAGATGCTAATAGCGTCATAACACTCCTCAAAAGAGACATGTTTAAGACTACGCGGTCAATCGTATTTATAACGGCCCTGCGTTCAAGTGCGAAAAGCTTGCAAGATGGGCTCGGGATCATAATATATCGATCAAGTTCTGTGCTCCATACCATCCCGCAGCGAATGGGCTGGCAGAACGTGCCATACGGGACGTGAAAAAGTACATCAACATGTACGATAGTTTTCCTGGTGGATGGAAATGTTCTTTGGAAGCCGCCGTGAAACACCATAACCGATCCTATACAAGTGACTTGGGGTGCAGTCCATAGTACGCTTCTTCAGGAGAAACCCCTATTCTGCAGGTAGACCATGAGTTGGGACTCTTGGAAAACGTCAAGATCGTCGAGGAGAGGCAGGAAAATTGACAGGAGGAGAGATACCGAAAACGAATGAAGAATAATTTCGACAAAAGGCATCAAGCAGACATGCCAGACTTGCAAGTCACCGACCTCGTACTAGTGAAGAAAGGAATAAGAGATGACAGTGCCAAATTTTACGGTCCTTACTCTGTGACCAAAACAACCACCCAGAACGGAGTTTCGTAGACTGTCTGGTACACTGGTGAACGTGGATAAGTTGAACGTGCTTCAATTGGAAATGTCTTCAAGTATTACCCCAGGAGAGGTAATTAAAAGAAACCGGGAAGGGTGAAGCGGTATGAGCCTTGGGACAGAAGAAGAAGAAGCACGAGAGCCAGGCAGGAAAGAACAGGAGGATGAAGTTAAATAAATAAAGCAGATTAGGATGGACGCCAGTTCCACACCGAAGCTATAATGTTGTTCCGTTCTTTTAAGTAGGAACACTACAAACATTTCATATGTACTATTCTAATACAGGCGTCACGTCGGGTTAATGTCAGATGCCGTCAGTTGCCATGCGCTGAAGTTGATTTATGTAGCAGTGTCCAGGGCAAGCATCTTCGCGAGCAACAGCGCTTAATATGAGCTTCTGGTGTTGCCAATACGCATGTTCCAGTTGACATCGCTGCGCAAGTGCAAACAACTGGTTATATAAACATCTGAAATTCTTTGACATATGTCTGCGTGCGTGACATTTGTACAATAATTTAGCGTCATTTCAAGATTTGTCGTTCAAAAAAAAAATTGCAACACGATCACATTTCCTCCGCATGCTTTGCATAACGTGGATTCCCAGCTACGTGGGATCTGCCGAATTTTTAGGTGACCAAGAACAAGCTTTCGTTATGGGTCGGATCATTCGACGACTCACTCGTTATGCAATTCATACTGTTTCACACCTGGTTGTTGCTTTGGTGTTCTAAATTGCTTTAATAATCATATTCACGCGATTCCTTTCCCGATATCAAGCCTGCCTACACGGGACATTCATAAGCGAGTTCCAAGCACCATCGTGATTTAGTGGTAGAATACTGTGCTGGCACGCAGCAGATCCTGGTCCGAGTTCCATTGTGTCCTAGGTGTTTTCTATTTACACTTCTTTCTTATTTCTTGCGATATTAGTTACGGGCACCGGCAGCTGCGGCCTCGACGGCGGACAACTACGGTGCCGTACGCGACCCATGTTCCGATCTCATACCAGCTTTTGCTGTAAAAACTAACACACCGACTCGCATGTCGTATCTATTAGGCGTGAACGAAAACCTGCGCATGCTGCGGACTGGTGCGGCTCAAGCCGAGATAAATAGATAGTAACATGTATTCTGGTACAGAAGAATTATTACACCATTTTATAAGGGCAAGACTGTGGGCCGCTCCCACGTTGGGACACGGAGGCCAAGCGTCACCACCGCATCTTGGGCCTTCTGTAAAGCCTGGAGTTGTCAAACCAGTTATGGCTCTTCACAAATAAATGAAATTCTTCCTCCATAAATCTGTGATCCATGTGGTGCTGCAAAGACGGGAACTCCCAGGACACGTGCTTAGAATCACCAATTGCCCCACAATCGGAACTTACAGGGGAGACCTCCGTGTACCTGCTGAAGGCGGCGAGTGTTAGACATGACTTCATTTGCACTAGCCGAAGAGTCACAGCCTGGGGCCTGGCGAGATTGTTATGTGAAGGGGAAAGCCCTGCGGCTCATCTGGTAGTTGATAGTGGTCTTATTAAAAGTGGAAAGAATGTCTCTGAAACGCGGCGGGTTGGCGTTTGAGTAGGTCGAACCAAGCCCGTCACTGGTCACAACCGGCACACCGGCGCCTCAATGCCTGGTGCGGCCGGCAAGACCTCGCGCCCTAGCATGGGCCAACTCATTAATGTTAACCAGCTCACCCACTTTGGCACCCTTGTGCACTGGCAACCATGTGATGAGGTGATGAGTAAGCACCTCATCCTAAAGTGTCCCAGCAACCTCCTCGCAGACCACCCTAGCCGAGAAAGCTCAAAGGGCTGACCTCGAGTCTGTATAAGTTTCTGTCTTGTCCGACTTAAGGAGCGCCAGTGCAATGACCAGCTGCTCCGCCTTGGGAGCCGACGATGTCCTGATTGACGTGGCCGATAATACTCGGCCTTTTATATCCACAACACTTGAAACAAAGTGACTGAAGTCGCCTTCATACTGGGCCGCGTCTGTCAAACATGAATCAGCCTCGTGCGCATGCGCGTAACGCAGAAGCACGGAGGCACGAGCTGTCCTCCAACCAGTATTGAAAATTTGATGAAGTTCCTAGGAAGAGAGCAGGAGACCGTAAGAGCCTGCCGCACATTAAATGAAAGCTGAAAGCTCCCGTCTTTTATCGTGGTCGGATCAAAACGAAAAGCGAAGAAGAGAAGAAGTGGTCATCTTTGTTGGTCAGGCAGGGGAGCTACGTTTTTCGGGCAGCAACTGCGAAATTCGGTCAAAAGACCTCATGCTATCCTAACAGGCATCAGTACACGGCACATACACATAAAAGTGCTGAGCTCAACATTGTGTTGAGGTGACACATGAAAAAAAAACAGCCGAGCTCACTGGAGCGGGCGTATTGTGAAATATGACAGCTTCGGTGTCTTGAAGCGGCTTGTAAACGTTTCTCGCTACCGCGACACGTGCAATCAGTATTCTACATAACCTGCAAAATTTAGCGAGCTATGTTACCGCATGAAAAAAAGAATAAACATTCATTTGTTTTGTTCTACCGTTTTACTGCCTGTTTTGCCCTAGGTTTGTTTAAAAAACTCCGCCAGTGTAAGAATTGTAAATATTAGATATATGATGACGATGTGCTGAGTGTTGAGGTTCAATAATAGCGTCTTGCCATCGCAAAGCATTATGTGTAATATGAGGCCAGTTTAATACCTCAATGCTAATTAAATCGTACTTCATTTCCACTCTGCCTATGTTCCAAAGAATAAAAGTTACGAACCTATGATAGCCATTCGGACTTACGTTTCACGGCATTACCATTAAATACTTTGGCAAGATTTGTATTTGTGTAATGAAACATTTATATGCCAACATTGATTGCCTTACTGGGCTATAGACGTCAATGAGCGTTCATTCGCGACAACGTATGCAAGTCACGTACTTTAAATGACAGCATAGGTGTCATCAACATGCGTGTCAGTCCCTGTTGTATCGTCCCACCATCACTGACTTCCGATCATTAGCTTAGTGCATTAGGATTCGTATTTTACGCCACCTGCAGCTAAAGTTATGGTGACCTCAAATATTCGGTTGTCCTCGTGAATTACTCTCTGTTCGGGCTTATAGGTTAGCGTGCACACGTTGTTGAGCTTGAGATCACGTGTCTGTTGCTGAACAACCACCCCATTTATATGGCGGGAACATGCCAGAACACCCAAGTACGTTGAATGAGGTGCACGTTAAAAGAACTCAAATGGTCAGAATCATTCTGCAGTCTTCTACTACGCCGTTTCTCGTATGCATAGTGTGGTTCTCGCAAGAGAAACTCCACAAACAAACCCCTGACTTACCACTTGTGTTGTCTTTGTGATGTGGTTGGCGTTCACACAATTAGGATGGCCTAAATTTCATTGAAATGGCCATATACACTTCGCTTACTGAAACACAAAAAATTGTCTTCCACATTGAACATTACGATACATACTCCAGCGTAACTATGTCTCATTTTCCTTCTCCTGCTCTGAATATCCCATAATCCATCATGTTTCGAGTAAAACTCGTACGTGCGTACATGCCAACAACGTGTCTCCTCCTCGAAGTCTGATCGGACGTTCGACATATTCAGGGTTATCGTATGATTGCTCTTCTTGGCGTGTGTGGCGGATTCTCAGGAACCCAATTCGAGGCTCCATCTCCGAGGCTGCTATGTCTACCGACACCTAATCCGTCATATGCCATAGGCGCATTTCTGGTCTTTCCGCACACCCATGAGCGAGATGAATTGGCCGCCATATCGTTCGAGTAATTTCCCCGGGGCCAGCACGCTTTGGAAGTCAATGCCATCACTCGCTTCCTAACCTTCAAAACTTTTACTCAAGCGAACCTACCCAACTTCGCTGAAAAAAAAAACTACTTTCAAACTCTTGCGGGTGCATCTCGAGGTCAAAAGCTGGCTTCATCATACGCCCAGCGCAAGACTTCTCCACGCACCATCATCGAGCTTCACCTTACGAAGCCTGAACTGAGCGAAGAAGAAAACAGGTGCAAGGATTGCTACCGATTGGGCAAAAACAAACAATTACATCAAATGAAGATATGGAAAGAGGATCGGCAAATGCATTATTTGTGGACTCATAAGAACCAATGATTATCATTCTGTATGAGCATATTGCAACAGACCGGGGCAGCCAACGAACGAATACAAGAAAATATACTTTGGCTTATATGTCTGCACAAATTTAACTTTTGCGTTAATGACAGCTAAGCTGAAATGGCGCTGAACGAAGTATGTATCTGCCATTTAAGAGAGACGTGGAGACGTATAAGGTTGAGATAAAGGCAGGGATGTCGACTTGCCTTAAATCCTAAAACATACCAGGGACAGACTACAATAGAAAAAAACTTGAGCATCCTAAATCTTCCTAGTCATTCAGAAAGGAAAGAAAATGCTCATGAGAGCCGTTCAGCCAAGTCCGTTCGACAGATATCGAGTTGCCAAAGAAATCAAGGGAGTTCACGCCAGGGCGTCGGACAGGCAGCCGAGGGAGGCAGATGGATAGGTGGCATAATGAAGTTCGAAAGTTCGCAGACGTAAAATGAAATAGGCATGCATAAGAAAGGGTAAATAAAATAATTGGGAGGAGCTTTCGTCCATCAGTGAACATGTAATAAGCTGTTGTTTCGTGTTGATGTAGAAATTTTAATCCACGTGCCATGTCGTACAAAAAGAGTATTCTGTGATGAATACACTGTCTCCTTCATGTCACTATTCTTATTTGATTAAGTCTATGCAGGTAAAAGTGTGGTGCGTGCGATATCTTGCGTTACCGAGCACGCTGCAGGGTTAAGTTTGGAAACTTACTGACAGGCATATATCTTCTACGTCGCAGCTGAGCTTCGGTGGCCAAGCAACTGTCCAACTCTTCTGCGAGTGATCGATACGAAGCAAAGGCAGCTGCAAAGAAAAAAAAAGAAGTCTTTCTTTTTATATCATTTCTGGGAAGTGGAGTGACGCAGTGTAGAGGGCGAACAGAGATAAGAACGTCAATCAACCTACTGCGAAGCCTTCTTCGAAAGAGAAACATGGCTTCACCCTCGACTGCATTACCCGCGCGAAAGTGTGTTCCAAAGTTCCCTACCGAATAAGGTTCGCCGAACATCTCTGGACAGCACATCTTGCACTTGCTTGCTGGACAGGACCTCCTGTGGGAAATGCGCTCGTCTCCGAAAAGAAGTGGCGCGCTCTAAAGACACAAATATTGCAATAAGAACGAACGGAACCGCCAATCTACAACGGCAGGAAACACAAAAAAAGGCAAGACCTATTCTCTTTCCCGTGAGCAAGGCCTACTCACAAACTCGAGCCAGTTTCCTCATTAATTCTAACCTCGCCTCGCTTCACAACTGACATTTTGAGTTAACAAATGGCCTTTCGTTTTTTTCCTGCGCCGCATCGGGCGTGAAACTAGAAGGCTGTGCAAAATAATCGAACTGGCATCAACTACATTATTGCATTTTTTAATTTTCATACTTTTTTTGTCGTTCAGTATAGGTTGCTCGTCCGTTGACTATACCTTACCATGCACTTTCGCTTCAATATTCGGCAATGTATTATTGTTGCTGCCTTAAAAACCGCTGTCCCCTCCAACTCTCTCCCCCCCCCCCCCCCCCTTGCTTCCCTTCTCTAGCCTCTTTAATCGGTAATGTTCCCTGTGCCGTGTGCTGGAGGCGTTTCTAGGCGCAGCTTGAAATATTCACGCCGTGAAATGATAAATGTGTATATCGCTTACTGAGTTCGCTTAAGAGAGAAGCCACCATGGGGATATTATAAATGGATCTCCTGGTGCATTATATAATATTACACGCAAAAATGTCCAGTTGAAGTCATTGAATTACACAAGTACACCTGTTACAAAAAGAAAAAATAATATGTAGGAAAAAATATTTAGGCAACCACTCGTGGTGACCTCTGCCGTCTTAACCTTAACTGAGTAATAGATTAGACGTAACCTTTTTTTCTATATTACATCTCGAATATATTCCTTCTCCAGCTGTACAATGTATTCCTATTCCACAGCGTGTCATCCTGATATGCGTGCTCTGGAGACCTTTATCAGATTAAATGTTAAGCCCTGAAACCGCTGCAGTTTTGAGCTATACTTGGCTCACATCATACACAGTGTGTCCCACATAGCTTGAGCCAAGAATTTGAAAGTGAAAAGCACTTAGGGGGCAAATTGAACCAAACGCATTCTACTCGCACTAGCCTGTAGGTACTCAGGCTATTTTTTATTTCTCCCCATACTAAATATTTATTAATTTGTAATTACCTAATTTTTTCATTGATGGGCTGGAAACACAAAATATGAGCACTGAGAAGTAGAGCCCTTTCAGAAACCCCCGGCAAAATTGTTTCCTGTAGGATACGTCTCGAGCTGTTATTTTCTCTACATTGTAAGGAAACGTTAAAAGAAGCCGTGTGACGGACCGCAAGTGCACTGCTATAGTGCTGCTAAAGGCTTTCCTTACAACGCGGAAACAATAATAGCCCTAGACGTATCGTACAGAAAACAATTTTGTCGGGGGTTTCTGAAAGTGCTCTACATCTCAGTGTTGATATTTTGGGTTTCCAGCCCATAATTAAACAAGTGGCTAATTAAATTATAAATATTAGTATTGGGAGAAATAAAAAATAGCCTGAGTACCTACAGCATAGTGCCAGTAGTACGCGTTTGGTTCAATTTGCCACTAAAGTGTCCTTGACTTTCAAATTCTCTGCTCAAGTTATGTAGGACACCCTTTATAATGCAGTTACAAGTGCCTCGGCTCAGGCTACACAGAGGAATGTTTTAATAAAAAGCTGAAGATGTTAGCCGGCCTATTCGTTTGACATGCTACTCCAGATTCTAGCTCACGAGTATGACGCTATTAAACACACAACACATACAGCATAACTATTGGGGTGTGGTGAACATTACGTTCGTTACGGTCAAGCGTCAATTTGATCCAAGAAAGTACTATGGAGATATTGTCGCGCGACGCCATTAGCAGCATGAGAGTGTAATGTGTAACCAGCAGAGAGCTTTGTCTTGCCGAACGTTCTATGACGCTCTGTTAGAAAATTTGATGAAGTTAGCAAACATAGGGATAGATTTGTTATATTAGATAATAGCCTGCACCGGAACTTGCAATTAAGTGCAGTTCGCACAAAGCTCACCTCAGCGGGTTAGGCACTTTCAGAAGCACGTCATCATCTCGATACTAAGAATTTTTTTCTGTTTTTCACATTTGGCACGCATTTTAATCAAATACACGTTATATAATCATGGAGAGATTATTACGAAACTCATCTGATATACAGCTGTCAACATCAAGGAGAAGTTACCATGTCTACCCACTCAAGGTATGATAAATCTAGGCTGTTTTTCTAAACAGAATGAATGCCTCGAAAATGAAAAGATACATGAACAAAAATAACCACATGTGCGTTCATGCTGTAAGAGCAATATTCCCTTATAGTTTTATATTTTAATTAAGCTCTGTTGCGACCGGGTATCAAACGTACGGAAGCTGTTATCTTGCTCCTACTAACAACGTTATTTGACAGCGTTTGCTGCAAATTTCTAGTCCTTAAGCATAAAGGAAACTTCTGATTGAACTGAAAGAGGCTAATATGTTTTCCTCGGAGCTTACACGGTACTTCATTAGCCAGTGTGACCAGCCAGACTTGAACGACCGGGAGTTGTAGTATTTGGTATTTACAACTCTAGTGAAAGTTCCCGATGCTGTGTTCCTTGTGTAGCGTTTGCATGTGTTTACTCAATTAGAATAAACATAAATAAACATGTATATTTATAGGATAGAAACATTGCTCTTCTCAACTGAACTACATATTAACATCGAACTTTTCTCCACCTGTTTATCGCTATGCTGGACGCATGAGTTAATTTGATTTTCTTGCGACATTATGGAGCAGAGAACACAGAAAGAATAGCTCAGGAGATCTCGAATAGGTTTGCATGCTGTTAAACTTAAGCGTCTAGCATTGGCAGCCCACACGTTTTGGGCAAGTAAGCCCGAACATTCTATGCGCATAGAGTTTCGAGATCATGAAACAAAATAAGCACTGGCACAACTTCTTTCAAGCCACTTTAACGGCAGCTCATTAGCAGTCCAGAACTTCAACAGTAGTACTTAATTTTTAATATTTCAGAACCCTAATCTGCTTTTGAAAAAGTTTCTTTAAATTTTTCCAGAAGCCTAAAAAGGTAGAAGGCAACACATCCGGCTATTTCAATTTCTTGTTGGGCAATAGTATTGCATTTATATTTAATTTTAATGCCTTAGAGTTAAAGAGGTAGGTTCGCAGGAATTTCGGGGTCGGCGTCCACATTCTCATCTGTTGTTGTGAATAAAAAGTTACCATTTTTCTTGAGCAAAAAATTGAGTAAGATGCAAGCGAAATAAAGCGTAAAAACTTTCTGCTGCAGTCAGCATCGAACTCAGGCCTTCTATGCGGCAAGCAGATGTTCTACTCGAAGCTGCGTCATTTTTAGCCCGATATTGACTACTCATGAGCATAATGCACATATAGCGTACAAAATATTGAAATGGAGTCATGTGAGATCCGAAGCTGTCCTTACAAGCAGAATTTTAGCGCACACATATAAGGTTTCAGCTAACATGGTGTCCTGAAAGGCTATTAGGGAATTGCATTTCATGAACAGTGTATGGTAATGTGGCTGCAATTGCAATTGTTCAAATTGTGGCTAAAGCTAGCCTGAGGCTATCCGTCCTGATAGTTCTGGTAAATTTTATGATAAGTGTCTGCAAACAGAAAATTGACATTTCAATCATCTACAATTTTAGTGACTTGATTACAGCGTCTACTGTAAAGAGGCGCTTATACTTTCAGTTTAGAAATTCCGCTTTGTAGGAGACGGAAGTAAGTATCCTCTTTATGTCCAATTCTTTCACCTTTCCTCCTGCCTTTGTTTCGCACTACCAACCGTACAAAACTGCACATGCCACCAGTCCATTACACTCAAGGCAATGCCGGTATCTGATAATTTGCACTTTTTACGTAGCCGGAGTCTTCTACTTATCCAACATAATGACTCCTGCTAGCTTTTTAACGCTGGAAATATGCACATTAGTTTCACGAAGCACTGTAGGGCTCTAATCTTCAACTTCCACTGAACGCTTCCCCTCTTCTCTCCAAGCCTGCTTTTTTTATTGAATGAAAATGATTCGGCTGTAGCAAGAAGCTTCAAATCATCGCGAAGGACACGTCACAATGTCGATGAGGTTCTCCTTCATCTTTTACCAATCGTCATGCCATAGTGTCTATTTTTAGAGACAGCCACATGACGACGGCACGCGAGCTTGGGACGACTGGAAAGACTCATGAAAATTCAGCGATACCGCTTTTTATAATGTTTAAGTTTGTTCAATCAACATAATTTATGTGATTATTGACGACACCAACCACTATTTCTAGTGATGCTGTGCTTGGCCTCTCAGATACAAGGCCATATAATAAAACAAATTCAGCGAATCACGGGGGAAAGTTCACAGTAGAAGTTTTCGCACGTGTTGCTCTGGCACAGGATAACTAACAGACAATCGTTCCAGGGAAAGTATAGGGCATGTGGGTGGAAGATTTTGTAATGTAAATGCGAACAAAATGTGGACGGAAATATAAAAAAGTATAACTTGCCATTGAAAGGATCGAAACCTGCGACCGTGAAATAACGCGTTCGATGCTTTGCCACTGAGTTATATACGGTGGCAGTTATCCCCCCGTCGACCTTATAGGGCATATATGTGCATTCAAGCATGTGAGCATCAGTCAGCACCACCTGTTGCCATGATGGCGAGGGTGGAACACTCCTTCTTGCCTGTTTGACGTCACATATCACGTGATCCTTTTACGAGATGGCCGCGGACCAATTACACCACGCCACCTCCCTATTGAAAAAGCGCCCACCATAGGAATGGTGGATTCCACCATCCACCATTTTGATGGATTATGGCGGTGCAAATGTTGGTGGCACATGGTGTGTGGTGGCTATGGTGGAGCGGATGGTGGATGGCGCGCTCCAGCTGACAATGCTGGAGCGCGAAGTAGCGTCAGAACCACCGTGACAAGCTGTCACTAAAAATAATAAAAATAATTGTTTAGAAAACAATGTAAAAGCACCCGCAAAAAATAAACATGCAACAGCGGGAATCGAACCTGCCACTTCCGAATTTTAAACTGAGCACACTAACCAGTGCGCCACGCCGACAGATGACAATGTGAGTGTTAAAGTGGTAGTTAACTCAGTAAGTCTCTATTTAACTTCAGTTTTGTTTGTTGTTTACTCGGGATGGACGGGATCTGCATCTACAAAAATTTGCACATTTGATAAACACGAACAACTCCTGCCTGTAACGATTGCCACTTTGATAATGGCAACAGCACTATGTTCTTGTTACAATTTACAACCGCAAGGGAAAAAAACAACAACTCAGTAGACTAAGGAGCAGGTAGAGTTTATCGGCAGTTGCTGCCAAGTTTATTATCCGTTTCTCGCTCGTTTCAAAGAGCGATATCAGTTCAGGCTTTATGACGCTTCTATGCTCGTTCGATAGATACACCCACACAATTGATTCTGATGTTTTTCGCGCAACGCAGAATGCAGTCGTGCAAGCGCACAGCTGTTGCTTTGTCGTTAGAAACAACTACCTAACGGCTTTGCCAAAACGAATGCAGTGCGCCAGAATCATTATGCTGTCATATTAGTTCAGCAAGCATACAAATGGACGTGTCTATGTTCTCGAATATGAGGTAGTGAAGTGCTGGCGAGTTCGACCAGCGGCTGTCGGTGAGGGGAGGCGTACCTTTGGTGGAAGTGCCGCAAGAGCGTCGCATCGATGTTTGTCGTTTCTTGCGTGGACACCGTCCACAATAAAGAAAGCTTCATTTAGATTAAATGATGCCGCAGCTGTGCTGTATTGTCATTTTTACTCGTCAAAATTGTGTATTCTGAAACCCAGAAGCACTGATGACACTTGTACGGGCTCGGTAGGTATGACTAACCTTTGGTGGAAATCACGGTGGTAGAACAGAGGGGTAAAAATCAAATTCGCTGGGGCTCATCTCGACGCATGTCGAAAGTGAAAGTTTATGCATATTCGCACGCACTTTGTTAACTTAAAGGTACGGGTCAAGCAATAGAGTTTGCAAGAATTACCACAATTGTGTTTCTAGTGTGGTGACATCGAGTGACCGTTGTGTTCTGCTCTAACATTGAAGTGGGCGATTGCGAACTGTTGCCCATTTATTGGTCGACAAGTGCGCGCCGATGTAAAACATTTACTGTCAAGTTCACAGTGACAATTCTAGTCTTCTAAACGTCACAACAAAGAAACACATCGCGGATGTCGAACTGATGTAAGTACGTGCGCGAAATGTAAACATATTCCCGGCCGTATAATCTATGCTCCACAAAAATTGAAGTGTTAATTGTTGACACCACAGGAATAAAAAAAACAAACGTACTAGAAAGCGTAATGAGCAGCGTTGATTTCTTTTGACCGTAGACATATATCTCTGCGCATTCAAGAATGAAACACTATAAATAGGCGATTTTGCATACTGTCATGTGCTTTTCATCATGCCACCATCATGCACCTTGCTCACCAAGCCTTCCACCAAACACGTTTTGCCACGCCACCATGAGCCGGCATTTTCCACCGTCACCACTATTGGCTCGCCATCACCACCACCATCTGCCACCATTTTTTCCACTTTCGCCGTCATCAGCCATTATGCCCACTACAGTTTCCACCATATCCACTAATATTTCCACCATATTCACCAACAATTCCAGCATCCACCAACCCAAGATTTTCAATAGGGCTGTTGCCCTGATGGCGAGTGTTCCACACTAGCCGTGATTTCAACAGGTGGCGCAGGCTGGTGCTCCCACGTTTGGATGCACATGTATATTCTATAAAGTTGACGGGAGATGACCGCCACCGTAGCTCGTTGGTGGACAATTAAAAGCTTTATTCGAAAGTCACATGTTTGGATCCGCCCTCGGCAAGTTATGTTTTCGACCACTTTTTTTTCAGATTTACATTACAAATATTTCCAATAACATCCCCTATACTTTTCCCGACATTGTTAGAAGCGAAGAAGCTCTTTGACTAGCCTGTGCAACACTGTCCGTCCAGGTCTCTGTCCCAACGTGCCACACCGCATTCCCTCCGCCACAGTTGTTGGAACGATGCCAAGTAGGTCAAGAGGAAGCAGCGCGTTGACGTCGCTCTCCCTCACCCACTGCCACTCCCGGCTCCTCCCAATACACCTACGTTGTGTTGCTCCTGCGCCCGCTCGCAACACACTTCTGCCTCATTTCCCCCTCTCCACCGCCTGCAGTGCTCGACTGCACATCGAGTAGAAACAATCTTTCGGCTCGTTTATCTGTGATGAAACTTACACGAAGCGCAATCCGCTTCTCATGTCCTTGCTTTTCAAAAAAGTATTTACTCGAGTGAAGGCGGATGGCCACCAGGGGGCCAGGGAGTTCGGATGTGCCTCGCATCAGCTCCGTGGAAAGTTGTTTGGTCTGGTGTAAATTGTGCAGTTACAGCAAACAGCTCCTTTATACGCGTGCCTGAAGTTTTAGGGATCATCTAGATCACGACTTCAGGACTGTGAGTACGTTTTGGGACATTTTATGGCTATTTTGGTGTCGACAGCGTCTCCGCCCAGCAAAGCCTAACGCTAGCGGTGAACAAACGCGGCGGCTTGGCGGTGGCCGACACCCCCGGCGTTCGCTTCAGAGTCCCGTTGTGGAGACGCGATGGCAATGGAGGTGACCATGGAGGGTACTGAAATTACCCCTGAAGAATTTAGAACCGCTGACTGGATCACAAAAGTTGGAAAACATGTTAAAAAGCTGCGTGACTCCGCTAGAGGTGACAGACTGGGACGCTAAGATGGCAACGCCCGGGCAGAAAGTGGAGCCGAGCCCGGCGAAGACAGGAAGAAGACGGCGGCTGCGAATGCAGCATACAAAAAGCTGGGGCACAAGATCGCGGAGCGCTCGATTGCGTCGTACCTACCGTGGTTGCCGGCGAACGACTATAAGATAATCATTCGTCCGAAGTGCGGGATGGCGCTCACAAAAGTTCCGAACACCCGGCTCAGTGAGGCAGTGCGCATGGCAGCGCAAATTTCGTGGATTAAGGGACAAAAAAGGAAGTGCTCATTGTTCACGACAAGCAAGGCACCCTGATTTTCAGCACTCCAGACATAGACACTGTCTGGAAGGTGACCAGGATTAAGTCTATCAAGATTGAAGGCAAGAACTATGACGTCACGGCGTACCCCGTGCCGCACGAGGATAGCGGGCGGGGTGTGGTGCGCGGCATCGACCCTAGATTGTCAGTAGAGGAACTGACAGAGGCTTTCGGCAACTCAAGGAACCCGCTGATACTTGGTGTGAAGAAGCTGGGGAACTCAAGTTCAGCGGTCATCATCTTCAAAAATGAGACAGTGCCCAGGTGGATGTACTGTTACAGCGTACCGCTGAAGTGTGTGCTTTGTGAGAAACGATACGAGGTGTGCTACCGATGTGACCAGCTAGGACACAGATCGGACGTGTGTATCAGCGACCATGTTCGCTGCCGGGGATGCGGAATGACAGCTCTACCCGAGGACCATGCATGTAAGCCCAAGTGTAAGCTGTGTGGCAAAGGTCATCTGACAGCAGATCGGAAATGTAAGGAAGCTTTCAGAACTCCTTATACAATAAAGAAGAGACACTGGGAGGCCTGGCGGTGAATAGAAGGAGAAGAGTGGAAGGCGAAAGACGCCGATCCACAAACGTGCAGAATGGAATAGATCAAAGAACGGTCCAAGAACCGGTCGAAGCATCGGAGAGGGTCAAGAGGAAGAGCAGGTTCCTTACCAAGACTACCGGAAAGACAAGAAGGAGAGCTGCCACCAATGACTGGTCCAGTAAACAAGGGTACTTCCGGCAGTGCTGTCCTCAACAGTGGGAGACCCACGTCGCCAAACCGCAAGGTGGGTTGGGGAGATAGGGCCTCCGAGGATAAACGCGATGAAGAAATGTTAATCATTAAGGAAGAGAGTCGCTTGTTAAAGAGCAGCTAGCAATGATGAGTCGCCAAATAGAGGAGCTTAAAATAGCTATTAAGTCGTCTAACACAACACCGGTTACCCTACCACGAATGACACAGAATCAAAATATGAAAAGGCCGGAAGAGCAGAGCACCACTCTGCCTCCAGCGAAAAAGAGGGCAAAAGAAGCGGAAAAGCCGTTAAAAGATGAGAACGTAGCGACAGTGATAGACATGAAAACAGCGCAACTGGAGGCAAACATTGAAGCCAAATCTACCCAGGACGATGAATGGCATAAGGCCTCCGAGAAACGAATGTTCGAGATGTTTCAAAATCTGACACAGCAGTTGCATCAGCGGGATAATAAACTTACCGAGGAACTTAAAACAGAATTCGCGAAGAGGGATCGGACGTATGAACAGCTCGCCCAAGAAGTATTAGGCAGGCCGATGAATCACCTTAGTGGCAACCATGGCTCACAGATTCAGTAAGAACACCGTTTGGCAATGGAACTGCAGAGGCTTCACGCGAAAGCGTGCGGTTCTGCAGGAATTCCCGAAGAAAGGGGATCGACCGGATGTTATAGCTTTAGAGGAATGTGGGAGAAAGGCGACATTGCCGGGTTATAAATCCTATGTAAGCGAAGGCACGAGTACGCAGGTGGCCACCCTGGTCAGGCGAAACGTTACGGCGGTGCAGCATGACATTGGTAATGCACACATCGACCATGTTCTCATAGAACTAATACCCCCCAAAAAATCCTAGCTTGTTCGTAATAAATATATACAGCTGTCCTAGACAAAGGCGATGCGACTTTAGGGATCTCTTCGCTTCTATGCGACGTATGAGTAAAAACAACTCATTGCTGATCGTCGGTGACTTTAACGCTCACCACACGGCATGGGAATAAAAGCAGGCTTCAATTAAGGGCAGGAAATTGTGAGATGATATGTAAACTCATAATCTGGATTTAATAACCGACCTGTTGCAGCCAACGAAGAAGGGAAATAGTGTCGCGGTTGACACCACACCCGACCTTACTCTGACGGGAAGCAGCACTAGTGCCACGTGGTGCAACACAAACGAAGACCTAGGCATCGATCACATAATCATAGAAATAGTGGTAGAGGGAGGCCCGGCGACACCTCGGAAACGAAGGGTAGAGGCCGTAAATTGGGACTCTTTCAGGGACCTCAGGGACGACCCGACTCCCATTTCCGACATTGCCGAGTGGTGCGATGGGGTGTTACGTACTCTTAAGGAAGCCACTGAAGTGGTGGAAACCGAGGAGGACAACGAAGTGGTAGACACGAGGTTAGTAAATCTTTGGAAGAAAAAGAAAGCTTTGGAAAACCGACTCCAACAGAGGAGATGGGATCGGAGTATCAGGGTACAAATAGCGGCTTTAAACAGGCAAATAGAAGAGCACGCCATCACGCTCACGAAGCAAAAGTGGGGGAACGTCTGTCAGGAGATGGATAGGAATATAAGTACGTCCGGGACGTGGCGACTTCTTTGTCACCTTTTAGATCCGGAGAGCACGAAGACAGCGTCTAAACAGCAATTGGAACGGATGGTGCACCAATTTGAAGGCACTAGGAAGGAACTCTTAGAAGTTCGGAGCAGATACATTAATCCCGCCGGATCCGAACCTCTCCCAGATTATGGAGGACGGGAAAACGCAGCCTTAGACGCCCCTATCTCCCTGGATGAGTTGCGAGCGGAGATTAATTGGCTAAAGACTAGATCAGCGGCAGGGACGGACAGAGTGACCAACAAAATGCTCCTTAATTTAGACGATAGGTCCATCGCTAACCTAGCAACGTACATGCAGGAGTGTTGGGAAAAAGGGACGATACCGCAGAAGTGGAAACTCACCAATGTAATTTTCATTACTCAAACTGGGTAAAAAACTCCGTTTCGAGAATCTCAGGCCGATATCGTTAACGTCTTGCGCAGGTAAGCTCATAGAGCATCTCGTTCAGACGCGGCTCAATAGGTACATGGAAGACAATGGTATGTATCCGGACACCATGATCGGTTTTCGACCGCGACTATCAGCGTGCGACGTGATGCTACAGCTCAAGGACCGAATTGTAGACAAGGCAACGTGAGACACAGAAGTTATCGTGGGGTTAGATGTGGCAAAAGCATTTGACAACGTGAGGCACGTATCGATCTTGGAGAATCTGAGTTCCCTGAACGTCGAAAAGCGAGTTGATGACTACGTCAAGGACTTCCTTTTGAACAGGACAGCCACTTTAAAAATCGGGGAAGAATCTATCGAGGACATTAAATTAGGCAACAGGGGGACACCTCAGGGCTCGGTGTTATCACCCACCCTTTTCAACATTGTGATGTTGAAACTGCCTGAACAGTTAAAGGATATTGAGAATTTAAATCACACAATTTACGCGGAAGACATAACATTATGGATGAACAAGGGCAGTGATGGCCAAATTGAAGGCTCTCTGAAAATCGCCATTGATAAAATCGTAGAGTACCTGGAGCTCAAGGGACTTAAATGCTCGGCCGAAAAGCCGGAAGCACTCTTCCTCATGCCCGCCGGAAAACGGCGGCTCCACAACAGGCCTGAAGTGGACATCCACTTGTATGTTAACGGCACAGAGATCCCCGCGGTCGACAGTATCCGTGTCCTTGGACTAAGGATTCAGGCGAACCGTAAGAATTCTGAAACTCTTGCTAGGTTGGAAGCCAGTTCTAATCAGACATGTCATCTCATCAGACGAATAGCAAACAGGCATGCTGTGATGAAGGAGGTGAGACCTTCTTAGATTAGTGCAGAGCTTCATAATAAGTGGGATAGTGTACGTGGCACCTTATTTAAAATGAAACCAAGCGGAGCAGGGCAAACTCGACACCATTATCAGGAAAAGTGTGAAAGTCACGCTCGGACTTCTCCCAAACACGTCAACTGACAGACTTATTAAGTTGGGGGTATCTAACACACTCGATGAGCTAATTGAGGCTACTGTGACTGCACAACATCAAAGACTACTTGGATCTAAAACGGGGAGAGCAATATTAAAGAGATTGGGCTATGAGCCCACGCGTGAGCAAGCGCATTCAAAAGACATACCGACACAGATCAGGGACAGGATAAAGACACCTCCGCTACCCAGAAATATGACCCCTACCTTTCCTGAAGGCAGACGTAAAAGGGCAGAGGCATTACAATCCAGGTACATCGGTCGACAGGACGTCGCATATACAGACGCTGCGGAATATGAAAGCAAAGCGGCACACACGGCAGTGGCGGTCAGGGAATATGGTGGCCTGATTGCGTGCTGCACAGTCCTTGGTGTCGAGACTGTAGAGGCCGAGGAAGTGGCCATAGCTTTGGCCATCAGCCAAAAGGGTATCAGGGTGGTCATCAGTGACTCCAAAAACGCTGTGAGAAATTATGAATCGGGAAGGGTGACGGAGACTGCCGTTCGTATATTAAACATGGTAGGAGTACCCAAAGAGCAGGTTCTGCTTGTCTGTGCTCCAGCTCACCAAGGACGTAGAGGGAACGTGGAAGCTAATTCCGTCGCCCGAGGTTTCACCTACCGGTTGACCCCTGGAACCTCCCAAGTTACCGAACAAAGAAGCGAGTATATGCGCACATACCATGAAATCGTCGCACACGACAGGCTAAATGGGCAAGTATACCCGAGTGTGGACTACTCACTAAGAAAGAAAAACGAGGTTTTGTGGTGAAAGAGAAAGACCAGGGTTTTTCCAAACCCCGCACTTTAAAGCAAGTGGCACCCTGCAGTTTTCCAGTCCCAGTGTAAATTTTGTGCTGAGGTAGCGAATTTGGTCCACATGGTGTGGACATGTCCAAGTCAAAACGATGGTTCTCACACTGTAGAATCCTGGAAGGCCCTGCTCTGCAGCCCAGATCCCAACGTCCAGCGCGACATCATCAGTCAAGCCCTTGCTGCTGCCGCGTCCCAAGGGATTCCGGCCAACAGCTAGGGGCGACGGGCCATGCCTGAACAATTGACTGACTTTTTAATAAAATTTTCTCTCTCTCTCTCTCGACTGAAGGCTACACAGTTTCGCTTCAGACCGTTCTTCCAGCAACCGCGTCAACATCCGTTTCAGTCGGGTCAACGGCGTACGCACCGCTTCTGCTTCGCATCCCATCATATATACCCTTGGGAAGATAGTCCATACTTTTTAGATGTGAAGCAGCTCTTTGCCCATGTGCTCAGATTTTGGAGCACGTGAAAGAACCTCAGGTGGTCAGTATTTCCGGAGCTCTCGACTGCGTCGCCTGTCATAATCATATGGTAGTTTTGGGACGTTAAACCCTGCATATCAATCAATCAATCAATCAATCAATCAATCAATCAATCAATCAATCAATCAATCAATCATCGAAGCAGCTCTGACTAGCCTGTGTAACGCGGTTCTTCCGTCTGCACCGCGCTCCCCTGGCCGCAGGTGTTGGGGCGGAGCCAAGTAGGTCACGCATTCCCTCGCAGTTCGGCGCGGTGACGTCACTCTCTCCCTAGCCTGCTGCCACGTGTCATCTCTCTCGCTTTACCCTCTCCGCCGCTTGCAACCTTCGAGAACACATAAAGTAAACACTCTTTATCTGCTATAAAACTTTCACGAAACCCAAACCACCTCGCGTGTGTTTGCTTCTCGAACAAACGTTTATTCTAGTAAACGCTACACCGAGTTTAACTTCAGACCATTTTTCCAGCCCTCACGTCGACGCCCATTCAAGCGGTTCAACGCCGTGCGCACCGCTGCTGATTTCCATCCCATCAGGATTGCACTCGTGGAGATGGTGCACAATTTTGTTTGTTTGTTAGTGCGCATTATTATTGTGGCTATCAAAGAGAACGAGGCCTTAAATTTACTCTTTGCTTCTGGCGAAGGAGAGACACACGCTCGTGTGCTCGTTTTTCTGTGTGCAGAAGAAGTAGGGTGTGAGGGATGTTAAAAAAAACACAAGCATGGTGGCGTGCTGCTGTCTTCGCTTTCTGACCCCGGTGGCAACGAAACGATGCAAGCGTGGTTTTTGATTGTGTCATGGACTTTTTATTACTACCCCAACAACCACCGAAAAAGAATAGCGAAACAACAGATAGAGCGGATGCCGCACTGCTACAGTTTCTCGCGATCGCCGTAGTACAGTGCGCACTGATTGTTTATCGCTTTAATTCGTCGCGTAGGTTTTGACCCAGAAACATCCAAGAGAACCTAGTTGTTACTCGTATTCTTCGGGTGACAATGAGAAGTTACACGCACAGAACTTGCACGTATAGTTAGACAAACACTGCAGTGAACTTAGAAGCAAGAGGAAGACAGAAGCCGTGTACTAAAGTACCATATTGCTAGAAAACGAGGCTGAGTTATTGGTGAAGTAATGAAGAAACGACCAAATTTCGTTCTTTTTTGCTAATCCGAAGCCACATCTCATGGGCCTAGAAAAGACAGATGGCCAACTAGCTGGCGGCTACATGCAATATATCACTACCCGGAGGGAGCCACCCATCTCCTTACAAGGAAACTCTTGCATTTGCAATCGCTTTCGGACACGGAACTAGCGTGAAAGCCAGAATAGCATGTGGCAGCAAAGAATAAATAGCTCTAACTTCATGAATCTTGGAGGCACTTTTTAACGCGTTAACACAGCGTATTCGCAAAACAGTGGCACATTTTGCAGTACCCTGTTGATCTTTTCGTAAAATAATAACTTCCACACTTTTTCCCTTCGAAATACAAACAGGATAAACAAAAGGCCAGGGAGAAACAGAGGCACTTGAGTTTGTCTCCTCTGCGATTTATTTTATGGTCGACTTCTAGTGCATTGTCCTTTGAGAGTTCATGTCAATTTATTTCCAGAATATATAGCCATGACGACTAACGAACACGAAGTTTTCTGACACTGCAATACGAGCTTCCTTTTCGTAACAATGTTAAGGCATATATGTATCATGAAATTCGCGAATGTCTTATTGCAGGCTCCATATATACTAGAAGCTATGTTCATGCATTTCTGTTGGCATCAAAAATTGTCATGGGGCTGCAATTGTCACAGAAGGGGGTTTCGAATATTCCGGTTTTAAATTAGCTATGGTACGTACTTAGGCGACATCCTGCATCAGCCGCACAACGCGGGGGCCAATCAGGAATGGTGGCTGCATTCGCGCGCTGCGTCCTCAGCTCAACCTCTATTTATAGTTGTCCGCCACGGCGGACCTGCGGTGATGGTGCTAGGCTTCTGACGCGGAGGCCACGGGTTAGATCCCGGCTAAGGTGGCCCAATTTCGGTGCTACTAAACTCCTGATACACGCTTCAGCACTGCTGCAAAATACAGGTAAACAAAGTAATACGAGACGCGAGAGATTCCACGATCGGGTTCAACTACCACATACATGAATTGCCTATTGCAGTCTCTTCCCTTTTTTAGTAGCTGGTAACTAGGGACACGTGCGAATAACGATAACATGTATAGGGTTTTACGCCTCGAAAGCAAGATTTGACAGACATCGTATCTGAAAGGCTACGGCATTATTTAGCATGTGGTACTATTCAGCGTGCACTAACATCGCACAGTACGCGGCCCCCTAGCATTTAGCCTGTAACGAAATGCGATCATAGTGGCCAGGTTCAATCCCACGACCACATTGTCGGTAGCCGAGCAACATAGCCACTTCTACCACGGCGGACATGAAATAATGCTAGCGAGATGTGTTGCTTTTAAACACAATTTATATGTATTTTTATGCGCAAGCTACAGAAATAAGCTTGTTCAACGGAAGCAATAAACGCTGTCAGCATTCCAAAGGCCATATTTGTTCGGGTATAGGTAAAGTAAATGTGAGAGTTCAAACACAAATTGCAGTAATACTCGCAATGGTAGATTAGCCGGCATGGTCTTGCGCTATTCACCTCGAAGTTGTGGCTTTCGCTTTCAGCCTGAGAGGCCACGTTTTGATGGGGGCAATACATAATAGCACCCGTTCAATTAGAATTGGGTGGCAGTTGTTCAACCTATAAGGTAGTAAAATTTTCATCTGGAGTAATGGACTACCGCATGCTTGATTAGCAAGTGATGATCCTTGCCCGTATACACCACCGATAGTTATCATTAGTCTAGTATTATTTGGTGCACCTTAGTCTATGCGTCGCTTCGCTGTGTGGCATTGGATGAGCAAACATTCGTCGCTTCATTTACCTTTTTATTGCAATCATGATACTTTTCATAATATATGCGTGACGTTGCTTCAAAGATTGAATATTTGAGCGCGTCATTGTGGAATCACAATGTATAATTTTTTCTGATTGGTGCGTGAGGTTTGATGTATAATATTTTCTTTATTTTGTTGAAAATTTATACAGTTGTTTACAATTCTTGAGTCATTCAACATTATTTTTACCGTTAATGCGGCTGATAACACTAAAGAACAATACAGCCGACGCAATCAGACTATGTAGTGGCATATACCACTGTGTAGAACATTAGAAACTTGACCTGCAACACTTTCACAACTTATTGATTGGAGGAAAATCAGGTTTGCCACTTACAAAAAACTTGAAAAAAGGTGGTGAGATTGGAAGAGTTGGCTCTCGGAGCAGGGCATTGGTGCGCCGTGCAGGATTTCAGCCGCTAATTGAGCCATACCTGCCAGCTCGGCTTAGAAAGGAGCTTCCCTTGGGACACCGTGAAAGCGTGCGAAATGCGTGAATCGGCGGGGCTGACACGAAGCTGCCATTAGCATCGGAGCCAGTTTGGGGCAGGTCATCCAAACGACTACTTCACGAAATTCGCTCCTAACACCTGCATGTGTGGATGCATTTGCGAAAAATTTTTGTTTCATTATTAGGAATTTCATCGCGTGTTCATCACTGCTTAAAGAGAGTGGAAGCGCATTGATTGAAGATTATAAGCTTGATAAAAAAAAGAAGACAACAAACAGTGTCTTCGGTCCATGCTGCAGCACCATAGCGTCTTGCGTAATGCTACCGAACGTATCTGCATCTGCAGAATGGAAATCACTAAGCAAGCCATATCGAAACAAGGTATATATATATATATACCTTGTTTTTCGTACCGTCACCTGAAGCTATAAAAGATATGTTACCAATTGTGAGCCTTGTTTATCAGCTACTGAATATAAGACTAGCCAGCGATTACTTCAGTTGCACGGAACGAAAATATTTAAACTTGCTGCCACCGAAAATAGCAGTGGCGGGAAACTTCGCAGTTACTGTAGAAACATTTTTTTGCAAAACAGGGGTGAGGTACTCTAAGCTACAGTGATTGTTTCCTCTTGCTTGCCTGTTAATCCCTTTCAAGGATGGTAAGTTTGTGTAATTATATGGGAATGACATCCTGACAGATCAAACGGGCTTTACCTTTTTCCATCCATCTGCCAAGCCGCTTAAGTCTGGATGCTGTCTAGGCGGTCAACTTTGCATATATGCCAAACTACTATGAGATGGCATTAGTTCATGACAAGCGTGATTACCAGGTCATAAAAGAAGCACGTGATTTGTTTTTCACGTACGTCATGTAAAACTGCCCTCCTGGCGCGTGTGTCTACATTCGAGTTTCTCAAAGACAGTGGCTTCATGTTTTGCAAGAAGCTGCGCAGGACGGTAAATGACTGGCAAATTCACCTTATTGACAGTGTTCACGCCGATAGTTCTTAGTGCACTCTAAAATTAACTCTTGATTTTTACAGAAGTTGCAGCCTTTGCCAGGACACGTTCCCCAGGGCAAAAACATGACAAATCCCGCTTTTTAGGAATCGATATAACGCGACAGTGAAATGTGTCTTCGGTGAGGTAGTTGAGCATTCGTTTTTAATTGTTTCACCACAAGGGCAAAGTAATAAGCGCTACAGAATCAAACTGGAATTTTATACAAAAAACGACAAGCTGCTCGAAACTTACAGTGAGCACCTAACTCAGAAAAAACGTACGCATTCAAATCATTAACAACACGAGCCCCGACAAACAACTGTTTTTTCCAACACTTAAAGCACGCTTCTCAAACAAAAAGAAAGACGCACGAAACGAACGCTCAAGTATACACAGGAAGAGGCCAAACTGTCACTTCATCGTACGTGAGCAGCGTGCTTCTTCCGTAAACGTAGCCGCAGCAGCGAGCTAAGTGACCTTCGTTCTCTCTTGAATCCCAAGTCACATATGATAAGCGCACGCGCGGGTGAGACCATGCCCCGCGCACGCTCAATGAAACGCGAGAGGCGCCAAATGTGAGTCCGTTGCGCCAGCTCGCTACTGATGACGAAAACGTGGTGAAGTATCAGAGCTCTGCAGACTGCCGATAGTATATGGTGTATATAAACGGCTGGCCGTTCGCAAGCTTCACAATGTACGCTCCGTGGCATAGTGGGTTGCGTCGCCGCGCTGCAAAGTGAGAGGTCTCTGTTTCGATGCCCCGCTAAGAGACGTTTCCATCTAGTTTTTTAACACGAAAATATATTGTACCGGAGTCTACCAAGGCTACACTGATGTACATCTGTCACGGATGTGGCGTTTAAAACTGCTTACCAAGATAACGCAAAGTTGACATATTGCCAAACAGAACCCTGATCGGATGCAAAGAAGCAGCGTTCAGTTGGGACACAATTATGTCGTTATGGGTGTGTATATTCAGTACCCTCCCAACCACTCTGCCTTCTGTTTTGTAAGCTGAGAAGATATAGTCTGCATTAAATTAAAGGAAATAATCAGAAGCCATCCTAAACATCTTAGGAAAGGCATTCTCGAAACATTCCTATATCACATGGTCTTTTTTTCTTATGACAGTCGCGACAAACTCATTTAAAAGAATTTTACGGTGAAGTTTTCGCCTAGACTTTAATAGGCTTTGATTTATTTATCTTATAACCTTAAAAGCTAACTTGATAGTTGAGGCTTAATATTAGCAGTAGTGCCTGATCATACGCATATACTTGTTCGCTATAGAGGTTTGATACATAACAAATTTTCTATTTCAGCTGTATTTGTTTTTCAGGCCCAACCCCTTTTCTATATTATTCCTAATTGCCATGTAAGCGGAGCTATAGGCGGCAATAGCCTAAATTGTGGTCTTGCACGGCGATGACTTGCTCAACTATACAGCCGCGTTTTTTTCTTTGTTTTGGTGTGATCGGGTTTAAACAACACAAAGCCATTATCACCACTCAGTGCAAGCCGCATCACAATGCTTGGTAACTTTGGAGATGGTCTCAAATTGCACTGATAAGATTACGCACAAATCTTGCCGCCGTGGCCACATTTCGTTGGAGGCAAATGCTGGATGTCCATGCACATAGATGTCGATGCACAATAAAGAACACCTTATCGCCATTTTTTTTCAGAGCATTTCACTACTTTGGCCCTCGAATAATACTGTGGGTTTGCGACGTAAAACACTAACAATAATTATTAGGATTACGTGCTGTTCGCGCATACTCTAGTTTGCTTATGCGAGCCCCGGTGACAACATCTGAAGGAGCGATCACCAATGCATAAAACAAGACGCGTTTCCACCAGTCAGATTACCAAAGGCTGACGACTCTTATTGTCTCTATCAGAGTTTCTGTGCTTCGCTTGTAGTTTGAGTGAAATATAGTTTTCTGGGCGCTAGTTAGTCAAAAAAGAAGTTTCGTCTCTGCCAGGGTGACTGCCGCTACCTTCGTGGTCAGCACAATAGGTCTGAATCTTTCTCGCGGTGTGCATATTCTCTCGTTGAAAATAACTGATTGGTAAGACCAGCAGCGAACGTAAATGACAAGCAAGAACCGCTGTCAGTGACTTGTCTAAAGAACCGTGCAGTAAAGCAGTTAAAAAAGATCATTCCAACTTTTTTGGAATTAAAATAATTAACCATGACCAAAAAAACCAAATATCATGAGATACGATCGCACTTTTTAATAAAAACAAATTGCACACACCTAAGAAATTATTAAGCAGACTTTTTGTGAACCGGCAGGAGAAAAATCTCTATGTAGCCTTTACTGGCGCGGTGCGCAATACTGACTAAACATGGCGTCCAATCCAAACCAAGCGTCCAAAAGTATCTGCCCCACTACCCTTTTTTCTTTGTCTCTTCCCGTGAATTCCTACATCTTCAGCCGCCGGCGATTTCACTTGCACAATTCCAGGGCAGACAGCAGTTGTATCGGCATCGTAATCTTGGTGTTGTTTGCTGATCGTATTCTGTATGTTCTAACGTTCCCATCCGTACTCTCATATAGCTTACATATCCTTCCCGTTTCCTAGAATTTTATAAGCACTTTGTCATCACGTTAACAGTACAATGTCATCAACACTTAATTTGATTTCCCTTCCTTCATCATTTCTGAAGTGAGCGCTTATAAGAGCTAGTAGTTTTTGTTGTACCAGTGGTTCTAGAAAGTGGTTAGGCTGCGTTGATGTTCTCTCCACAGGCGCAGTGTATCTGGGCCTGTGGAGAGAGCATGCATTGCCGTTATCGAAACTTCATGGTTAGGTAAGCTACTTAGTCGTCGAAGGGCTAACAAAAGAGCAGGTGTAAGAACTTCAGGTCTTTTGCCTCAGCAGATCTAAAATTGACCACTGCCTCGACTTCTGCTAAAACTATTCAGTTGCTAAAAGTTGAACTGCCCTTCTCTGATGTTGTCCGGAGGCAGCCTTCAATCATTCGTATCATCCTTTCCCAGAATCCTCCCCACTATGAAGCACGCTCAGCAATAAATTTTCACTTGATGTAGCTCGTCGCGCTAATGTTCTGGACTTGAACGTCTCGCAAAATCTAGTACATGGCCTTCAATTCCCTACTAGCGGATCTAAACGTTATAGCGTTATCAGAATATATGACACTTGGTATGCCCCACCGCGCGAAAAAACACCAAAAAGCCAGCAAAAGGGAATTGACAGTCATATCACTTCTACTCTAAATGAACGGCTCTCTCTACTACACACGTGACCACGACATGTAGGCTTTCACAGTGCAATTTTCTTTCACGAACACAGGTCCAGCAAAGTCGACGCCACTAACTGAAAATGGTTGTGACTGGGAAACTCTGTCCTTTGTAACAGGAGCTGACAGTGTGGCAGTACGGCTTACACGAAATCACGCACACACAACACAATTATAAACTGATCACTTTTTGACGCACTACCGTCCCCTGAGAGGCCCGTACCTCAGCTAGTGTAGCACTAACACCATAATGCAGAATGCGTGGATGAATGTCTTTCATAATGAGGTGTGCGCAGTGTTGGTCTGGTGGCAGCAATACGGAGAATTTCACGTCGTCCGAAGTCGTTGCATGATCGAGCCGAGTTGCGATGCGAAGAATGCCTTCGTTGTCTAAGAAAGGATAAAGGTCCTATATGCGGGAGCCTTTGTCAAGTTTTCTGCCATCAGCCTGTGCGACGATGTCTTCATCAAATGCTCGCAACTGTATTGTCTTCAGCCATGCTTCTTTGCTCGCACGCATTTATTGAGCCGGCAGAGGGCCTTCCCATCGCAGAGGGGTTTGTGTTCGAAAATTGTGTGTAAATCTTTTGAACCATGCCGTTACCCTAACAATAGTTTGCCAGTGACTGAACTTGTTCGTGCCTAAAAATGCTTCAACATTGCACATTTAGACACCAATAGAATCTACACTTTGTCTTTCACTTCGAATAATGTGGCTGTAGAATGACTGGTCTCCTTTTCGATTTTTGGTCATGTTTCAGGAGCAGCAGCAAGCCAACTGGGACCGTACTACCAGAAACTACTCTCTTAGCATGCATGCTGACAAACCTCTTGTCACCAAGTCTGCTGGATTGTTCTTCCCAGCATAATGACGCCAACAGCTTAGTTCAGTATGGGTTTGAATTTCAGTTACACGGTTAGCGACAAATGACTTCCACTTTTTTTTCTATGGACTGTATTCAGCTTAGGCAGATATTGGAATCGGTCCAGCAGTAGTATGAAGTGCTTCGTGGTAGAATGTCTTTCATAGAGGCTGTTAACGCTGCTCCGAGGCAAGCTCGTGCTGATTCTAGTCGGTTGTAACGACAGCTTTGTTAGTAGACCCACTCCAGCTTTTGCTGAAAGCTGATGCACAAACGCTCTTCAAACGGTATCAATCAATCAATCAATCAATGAAGCTTTATTTTCATAAATAGATATATGCAATTACAGGGATTATTTGGACCGATAGCCTAAAGTGGCTAGTGGACGGTCCAATACAATGTGCAACATAAAAAGTGTACAGGTCAGCTCTGAGGTAACAACATAAAAAAAAACAATCATGTGATACAGATACCACAGTAATACACTTTTTCTTGCAGATATGCATACTGATTAGCTTGCAGCTAGTTTCTATACATAGGCACCTATTAAAAAATACAATGAAAATCGAATCACACACACATGCTTACATGTCTTGACTCCACAGAAAAAATGATTTACATGCCATGCTGAAATTACGTGCCGTTTTAATCTCTAGGGGGACCGTGTTCCATATTTTTGTTCCACTAAACTGTATCAGTCTTTCTCCGTAAACATTAAAACATTTGGGCAGATTGAAATTACCATTCGAAGCATGTCGCGTATTGCGTTTAGGAATTGAAAAAAGATCAGCAGGCAAAGGTGAATTTCTATTAATTATGTTATTTACTGAAACAGCAATTTTGTAGTCACGCAACATCGGAACCGAGAGAATGCGTTGTGATTGGAAAATATTACTTACTGATTCACCTTGGCTTATGATTTTCAGTGTACGCTTTTGAAGTCGTTCAAGAGTTTTTAGATAACTGTTGTACGTCACACCCCACGATTCCAGACAGTAACCTATGTGACAATGACACAATGAAAAGTAGAGTGTGCGGAGTATAGCTTGTGGAAAATATTGGCGAGCTTTTATTAGAGAATAGCAGCCATAGGCTAGCTTTGCGCACACACTTTGTACTTGCTCATGCCAGTGTAAGTGTTCATCAAAAGTGACGCCTAAATATTTAAAACAAGGAACTTGTTGAATAGGAGTGTTGTTTATTGTTAGGTTAAGAGATTCAGCGTCAATATGTTTCCTACGAGAGTGAAACACCATATACTTTGTTTTAGTACAGTTAACAGTCAGCTGATTCCTGGCAAACCATTCCGAAATGTTCGATAAATCGGTCATCGCGTCATTTTGTAAATCTGCTAAGGAGTGTCCTGTGAAAACTAAAACAGTGTCGTCCGCGTACATCAGTGCCCTTGACCTTTGTAGGGATCGCGGGACATCATTAATATAAAGAGAGAACAATATAGGGCCCAAAACTGAACCCTGTGGCACCCCGCATTTAATATAACCGTAGGATGATTTGATGTCACCAATGACTACCTTTTGTTTGCGTGCCGATAGATAACTAGAAAAAAAATCAAGCGAGTTACCTTTTATCCCATAAGAATGCATTTTTTCCAGTAAAATGGAATGACTAATAGCATCAAATGCCTTTCGTATGTCTAAAAATACTGCTATTGCTATGTTGTTTTCATGTAGCGCGGAATTAATATATTGCGTAAGCATCGGAACAGCAGTTGAAGTGGACCTGTTTGCAACAAAGCCGTGTTGCTGGGGACAAAGTACATTCTGTTCACCCAGGAAGCGCCTTAATTGCGACGAAATTAGTTTTTCAAGCGTAGTGTTAATACTACTCAGAACAGATATTGGTCTGTAGCTGTCCGGAAGATTCCGATCACCAGATTTGTACACTGGTATTACTTTGGCGGTCTTAAGTATACTAGGATAAGTTGTAGAGGAAAATGCATGATTAAATATATGGCATAAGGGACCACACAATACATCAATATTCTCCTTTAAAATCCTTGATGATATGGCGTCATGTCCAGCTGCCTTGTTCCCTGGTAACTTATTAATTACTTGTCGGATGTCATCCTCAGTTACATCACATAAATCAAAATTATTGGTAATAGTACAGGGTGCATTTAAATTCTGCATATGAGTAGGGAACTTCCTCGCAAGGCTGAGACCAATATTAGTAAAGTAATCGTTAAAGTTGTCGGCCACTTCACGAGTTGGATTATCAGGTGTAATGCGTTCTTTGCTACCCATGCCAGTGACGTCTTTAACAATCTGCCATATTTTCTTCGTGTTACCATCATTTTTTTTCACTAGGTTGGTATAGTAGCACTTCTTGGATTTTCTTATCATTGCTACTGACTTGTTTCTGTAAAGCTTAAAATTTTGATGGTAGTATTCATTGCTCCTGTTATTTTTCCATTTGTCGTAGTAAAAATCTTTCAGCTTCAAAACCTCAAGTATATTTCTATTCATCCATGGACATATGGCATGGTCATAATTTCGGCGCGAACAGCTACGCGTTGATCGTTCAATGACATCCATAATGCATTTTACAATGTTATCACACTCGACGTCCACGTCTTCATCATAGAGGGCATCAAAATTCGTTCCTTGTAGTAGTTTTTGCACGGAATTATAGTCGACACGTGTTGTTCGTTTAATGGCAGGTATGGCAGGAGCACAAATGTATTTCTGGGGTAAAAATAGAAAGGTGGGATTGTGATCCGCAATAGCAACAGCGTATACGCCTGCCGATACATCCAGGTCAGCGTTACACAACACGTGATCAATAATCGACATGGTATCTTCTGCTATCAAATAGGTGACAACCCCGTAGGCATGTGGGCTCGCGTCAGCAAATACATGTAGTTAGTATCGCGTGTCAAGACCTTCAAGACCATTTAGAGACCGTCTGCTGATAAAAAAACCCTTTAAATATCCGATGGTTGATATACATTACACCACTACATATTGAGTGGCTCAGGCAATGACGCATACCAATCTAGTCCTTGCGTCCAGATCTTTTGAAAGACCGTTTTGGCTCGTATGGTAAGTGGTGATAAAAAACCCAAGGAATCCAATATCCGGGAAGGAATTCGGTGTGAGAATCGCTTTGTATTTTTTTCGGGTTTGTAAGCCCTTAAGACCTAGTTCAAGTTGATGCTTAGCTTATATGGTGTCCCAGTACAATACAGCTCTAGTACTTTGGTCACATGAGACTCAGTCGTTGGTGTTTCTTCATTTTGCTGTATGGTGCGTTGAAGCAAAACGCAGTTCGTCGCCCATTTCAGCCTCTTCAAACCAGGTAGTTCCACTGTCTAGTTCGTCTGTTTGTAAAACTCTATGGCTCCTTCAGTGGTAGAAACGCCTAAAAACAAGTCATCGATGTAGAAGCTTCTTTTGAGCTTTGTGGCTGTTTCTTCGAGCAGTGGTTCGACGTGGTTAAAGTGATACTGCATAGTAGCAGACAAAAGGAACGGACTTGAAATAATACCGATTGGCACTCTGGTTATTCTTGTTTCTTGTAGTCTGGGTAGTGGTTTCTCCGATTCATGCATCCCCTCGAACCAGAGAAAACGAAGAGTGTCTCGATCTTCAGGTCTTACAAAAATCCCCAGAAACTCCTTTTGTACGTCAGAGGTAACGCCAAATACTTCTAAACGGACCGAGATGAGAATGTTCTGAACGTTTGCATTGAGGTTTGACCCTTTTTTAAGTTCATCATTTAGTGAGTGCTCCCCTACTCCATGTGAAGAGGCGTCATACACAACGCGGAGTTTCGTCGTCGCAGAGGTTTTGTGCAATGCTTCATGATGATGCATATAGTAAACCAGTTCGACGGTCACGTTCTCAGTGTCGACCTTCTCAGCATGTCCGCCTTTTGGTACTACCCAATAGCTTTGTCGTATGCCTCAATTGTTTCTTTGTTACGTGAAAGCCTCTGTACTAGAAGTACAACCGTGACATGGCGACTTTACGATTGTCGGCCATGTTACCTTCTGCTGATTTCCAAGGCAGCAAAATCGCATAACGGCCACAATGAAAAACGATTGTTTCATGAAGTCTCTTTAGAACGATGCCTTCTTGATTCATAATTTGTTCTTCAACAGTGCCAATGGCATCTAGTACCCGAAATCGTTGTAGGGGGTACAGATCCTCTCCTCGTACACGTCCTTTCGTAGCACGCAGATATGAGTTCTGGTGTACTGTCCACCTAGTCCCGCAATTGAGGTTGGTCCTTGAAACGTCCACTTCCTTTTGGTGTTGATGGCAATTAGCCCGCGGCTCTCCAAGTCCTACTGGTTATAGCTGTTACGGGGCATTAGCTTCGACAACTGGTCGAGCCAATGAGCAGGCTTACGCTGGGTTCACACGTTACACCTGAAAAAGCAACAGCGTCCGCTGACAGTTTCCCTTCTGGAACGAGACCTTGTATAAATTGATTCTTTGCCGGACCTCCAGTCTTATCGTCACAGATGAAAGGGACTACAACGGCTTCGATTTGGACTTCTGTGTTCTCGTGTTGGTTACGAAGCGTGAAGCTGACGACCTTAGCGCTTCGGCTGAGTTCTGATCACCTACATTCAAACGTGCTGATCACTGAATCAATCTTCCTAATTGGTGAGAGCTTCAGCTTTTTACTAACGTCTTCCCGGAGAAAAGTTCTCTGACTGCCATTGTCAGAAACACCACGTATGTAATAGGAATTTGTCGCTGTTGTCATCCACGCACGAAACGTCTGAACAAGAACCTCGTTGGTATGTTCTATAGTTGCACCATTCGAAGCTACATGCATAGCAGCGTCAGACGTACCTTCGATTGCTGCATCTGTTTTTAAAGTTGCCTCTGCAATACACATTCTCGACGCATTTCGACGTTTGCATCACTGATATTATACTCTGCGGCTACAGTATCGTGCCATGTGTCCCTTGGCGTTGTGCTTGAAGCAACGACACCCAGATCTGAGCAAGCTGCGTTTTCCTTCTAGGCTAATTTGGCTAGTGCAGCTTTCGGTTTTATGTTTATTTGCTGAATAGAAAACGGAGGACATGGAAGAAACGTTCATCCTATTCTGAAGCACACTGGCAGCTGGAAGCGATGGAAGCTTGCGGAGGCTCTGCGTAGTATTGTTGCGGTTGCCAATAAAAGCTGTAGTGGAGATCTGTGCGCTTCTCTCACGACACTCCCCCTCGATGCGAAGGAATAGAAGCAACCGGCTCATCTTATTTTCTGAAGAATGGGTACGGCTGGCGGTCGTTGATACTGAACCCACAGACTCCATGCTCTCGTGTTTGTAGTAGCCCACTACAATGTCAGAGGGAATAACCTTTAGCAGTACCTCATTCAGCATGTCAGCGTAGTAAGTAGAGCTCACTACCAGGCTTGTGGGTCCCCTCTGACTGAGTTGATTCTCGTTATACATATTCCCTAACCGAACAGGCTATAGTGTGTAGAGCCGTTCCTTATGTTTCTGCTCAATGCAGTTAGCATTTCCAAATCGCTGTTGTAATATCTCAAGCGCGTCACGGTAAGAAGAATCTGTTGCTTGTATACCGGCAACGGCTTGAGCAGTGGCTCCGTCCAGTAGTTAGACCAGATAGTAGAACGGCGGGGCCGGACATGTCTTGAAATGGCTGCCATCAAGTTAAGCTGCCGTCGAAACGCGATAGCCCTAGTTTGGGCAATCGTGAGCTACAATAACGCTGAGGTCGTGCGATGTCCGTTGCCGAGGTCGCTAACGAGTCCCCATCAGTGGTTGTAGGTGAATGCGCCGCCGAAGGAAGTGCAGAAACTTTAAGCCTGTCCATGTGATGATGCTCAAGCAAGGCCAAAGCGCTGGTAGCAGCGTCTTCATACTCCATTTTGGAGTTGTAGTCTTCTGCCACTTGCTCGTCTGTCAGGAAGGGTTCCAGCTTGGCGTTCAGCGCGGCTAACTCTGCCTGGTAAGAAAAGGTAAGAAAAATTAAGGCAAGAAAAACCGACGCCTGGCGCACCCCAGACTACCGGCCTCTCTGCTACCACTTCAGAGAAGCTGGCCACACCTATCGCCGCTGCCAGTACCGCCATATGGGACTGCATGGTTTCGCAATTGATGCGCCGCACCCACACAGGGGTGAAAGACCACGCGACATCACTCACAACATCACAGCAACACAGTAGACGCCCCAAGAATTTTGCGTTCACCTTCTCCCGGTGGTTACATGTCACCTCACCGCCGGCCGTACACGGGCCCGATCCGGGGCCAGCAGTACAACTACCGCTAAACAATTACTGATAGAGGTGCAGTTGCTGTACGACGAAGAAACGAAGACCCTCCGCCGACGACAACGGTGCCGCGACGCAACTTCAAGAACTCACCGAAACCTCAACGTAATCCCGTTTTCGTAACTTCACGACCAGAAGAAGACTTCATTACGTGACGTCGAAACAATGGTGAAACTCTTCGTAGCCAAGATCCGATGCCACGACCTAACCGCAATGCCAGCGATGAACCAGTGGTGTCGATAATCTCATCGACGGCCACAAAGTCACAGCTTTTGCCGACACCGGAGCCGACTATTCTGTTATCAGTGGGACCTTCACCCCGAAGTTGAAGAAAGTTAGTACCGCTTAGGAAGGCCCTGAAATCTGTACAGCCGGAGGTCACCTAGTGAAACCAGCGCGAACCTGCGCAGCTAGAGTGATAATCAACACCCACATTTATCCCGCAAGCTTCGTCATACTGCAGCGATGCTCGACCGATGTCTTTCTTGAAATTGACTTCTTCAGCCTTCATGGTGATGTCATCAACCTGAAAACAAAGTTGGTAACACTATCAGCAGAAAAATCACTACCGCCATGTACCATCTGGAATCCGTGCCCTGGATGTGCTGGAACAAGAAGCCACCGTCCCTCCTCGCTTAAGTGGCATCATTATCTTCGGCGCTTCAAAACCAGAAGACTTCAAAGGCGTCGTTGAAGGCAATCACCACCTATTGGTCAACCGCAATATTTGTGTCACAAGAGGAATCGCTGAGCTTCGGAGACAAAAACAACAGCTATGCTCACAAATTTCAGCAACGAGTACAAACACGAGGACAAAAGTACAATAGTCGCCTACATCGACGAAATCATAGAAGCCACTAATGCTGTCGCCCTCGCCGATTCCGCAGAACATACTCCGTGGAACGAAGCTTCTCACGCAGCTTTCGACGTCAAACTGAGTTTGCCGAAGCACAAGCAAGAACAGCTCAAGGTCCTGCTCTTACAATACAAGGAATGCTTTTCGTTGTCATGGAAAATTTGCCAGACCCCAGTCGCAAAACATCGCATAATAACAAAGAAAAACGCCAGACCACTTTCATAGAGCCCCTACTGAATTTCGACGCGAGAACGCGATGCTGTAAATTGACAAATCGACAAAATGCTACGCGATGACATCATCCAACCGTCTAAGAGTCCGTGGGCTTCACCCATGGTGTTAGTAAAGAGGAAAGGCGGAATGATACGTTTTTGTTTCGATAAAATCACAAAAAAGATGTTTATTCGTTCCCACGGATTGACGACGCTTTAGATCGACTCCACAACACGAAGTACTTTTCGCTGATGGACCTCAAAACTGGCAACTGACAAATAGAAGTCGACAAGGGAGACAGAAAAAAGATGGCGTTTATAACATCAGACAGCCTTTTCAAGTTCAAGGTCTTGCCTTTCGGTCTTTGCTCGGCACATGCAAATTTTCAACGTGTTATAAACACAGTGCTGGCAAGATTGAAGTGGCAGACTTGTCTCGTTTACTTGGACGACGACATCATGTTTTCCTCCAGCTTCGACGAGCATCTTCGGTGCCTTGAAGCTGTACTTCAAGCAATCAAGTCTTCCGAATTCACCCTGAAGCCACAAAAGTGCCGCTTCGCGTACGAGGAAGTTTTGTTCTTATGCCAAGTGATAAACAAGTCCGGAGTAAAACCAGATCCGCAGAAAACAGCCGCCATCGCTGCACTTCCGCCGCCTGCCGACAAAAAAGCCGTGCGTCGCATGCTTGGCCTTTCCGCCCATTACAGGCGCTTCGTAAGAAGCTTTCTCCCGCATTGCCGAGCCACTCACTAACCTTCGAGGACCGGCGTCGTGTTCAAGTGGGAAATGCCACAGGAGGAAGCATTTAAGGAACTAAAACGACGTCTGCAGATGCCTCCGAAACTCGTGCATTTCGATGAACACGCCGAAACAGAAGTACACACTGACGCAAGCAGCGTAGGGCTCGGTACCATCCTTGTGCAGAGGACTGACGTACTGGAAAGGGTTATTGGTTACGCAAGCTAGCCGGTCGCTATCCAAGGCATAAAGCAATTATTCAACAACAGAAAAGGAGTGCCTTGCCATCATTTGGGCTACGTCAAAGTATCGTCCTTACCACTACGGCAGGCCCTTCAAAGTTATGAGCGACCACCGCGACTTGTGTTGGCTAGCTAACTTGAAGGATCATTCAGGTCACCTTGGGCGATGAAGCTTGGTACTTCAAGAAGACGACTTTACCATTATTTACAAATCCGGCTGAAAACACTCCGACACCAACTGCTTGTCACTGCTATATGTTCATGGTGTGAACCGAGGTTTTATTTTCCGCACAATAAAGAATATCATGAGCCCCCGTCGACTCTTCATGTGGCATTGCCTTCTTTTTCAAAGAAGGCAATGCCACATTCCTTCCTCAAGTTTTGTTATCACCCTGTTACGCTGTATACGATTCCCAGCGCACACTACGCCTATAGCGTTCGAGAAGCTTCAGGACTGCAGCAGATCATTTTGTTGAGATAACTCCCACTTTGTGAACATTACAGATTATTTCAGAACCTACGTCGCTGCTAGTGATAACGCTTGAATGTTCGATGGCAAGTGTATAAACGCCGACACGCTTCGCCGCTTGTCAGCTAATAGACGGCCGACGCTCTGCTCGGCGCTATCAGTGCCAGTGTATTGCTGTAATCTCCGTACCCTTTACGTGGCCACAAGTTTGACCAGAATAAACAGTTTATTATTTGACCCGCAGTCTGCTCCATTCGCCCACGTCAGGACCCTACAAAAATATGTATATTTCACGCATTTTCATAGCATTTCTATAAGCACTGAAGATACACCAGCCTACAAAAACCAGGCAGGCTGAAAGACATGCTTCACGTGTCTCGTGTCTAATGCAAAAGGGCTGGACCAGTGCTGAAAAAATTTCTTTTCCCCGAGAAAGAAGAGTTACTCCGGCAGAACAGACAACAGCTCTGTGTGCAGTCGTTCCAAGATCGAGAAGAGTTTGGCAGCGACGGCCTGCTGCAACCGCCTCACAGCGATTGCGCAAAGACGGTAAGCGCCAGCAACAATAAAAAGGCAGGCGAAGCGGCCTCCAGAACAATTCTCAGAAGAAACGAAGTGGTTTACTCCGAGACCGTAAAAGCCAGCATGCACAGACCTCCAGAAAACACGAGCAATAACGCATTCATTTTTTTTTCTGCATCGCCCTATCAACAGCGCACATATTGAACAGGTATTCCTATAGTATCATCTATTGGACTTGAATAATAAAATAAACCAGCTAACCAAATATACCTCATTTCTATCTCTTAATCCTATTACTTGCTTAGATGGGTAGCTTGAGTTTCACGTCCCGAAACCACCAAATGAATATGAGAGACGCCGTACTAGAGGGATGCGGAAATTTTGACAATTTTTTAGCGTGCACTAAAATCTGAGTACACGGGTCTACAGCATTTTCGCCTGCATCAAAAAATGCAGCTACCGCAGCCGGCATTCGCGACCTGCGAATCAGCGGATCCCGTGACCTGCGTGTCACCAGCCGAGTACCTTAGCCACTAGACTACCGCGGCGGGGCTATTTTGTTACTAAAAAAAAAAAAAAACTAGGTCATATGCGTAGTATGACCCATTTCTCAAAAGTCACCTTTCGAGCTTCATCTAATCGGCAGGTTTCGAAGGGCACATGGCTGTATTATATTACATTGTTTCTTGTGGGCTTCGCAACTCATTCTCTATTTCTAATGAGTCACCACTCACTAAAGATTGCATTTCGCTTATGCCGTGCTCAACATGCAGCACTTTGTTTTACATTGTAAAAACATTTTTTATGTGTGTATATCTGTGATGCAGCGTCTTTTTCGCGTTTGTATTAGTTCTATATGGCGGAGTCTTCAAGATCTTTATGAAGGGCAATGCCTTCGTTAGACAAACAACCTGCACGATATATAATCAAGAAGTCAAGTGAAAAACTATATACAATAAATCACATATTTAACAAAAGGGTTACAACAAGCGGTGAAATACTCTGAATTACAAACAAAAAAGACGAGGTGCCAGGTATAAAGTATACAGTTTGAACGCGAGTGAGCTGAGAAGCTGTGAAGAGTTCAGTCGCACCAAACGCTGAGGCTTGACTGCCGTAGTCGACGTGGGTTCGCTGGTAAAGGTGAGGAAACGCTGGCGGCTGGACGACACGTTGAGAAACCAGGAGAGCCTGGCCAGGCTCTCAATCACAGCTCGGTCCCGTAGCTCGACGGCTGTTGCTTGGCTGTCGACACTGAATTCCGCAGGCCCTTGGCTGGAAATGACGACCGGATGGCTACGGTCTTCTCGAGCGGAAATGCAACAGCAGGAGGCCCCGGCGAGTTGAAGCCTTCTTTGCTCGGGTCCGTAACCCGACGACCCATCATCAGCCCCCGGTTCTGTGAGCAGCTTCCGTTCGCCACGTCCTCTTCGAACTCTCCTGCTATTCTACTGCTCAGCATCTTCTTTGAACTCCGTCCCACTTCTCCCCTCCTAACTCTCGATGCGGAAGTTCCATGATGTAAGTCCATTGGCCCCTAGAATCTCCGTGGTGACTTCCTATTGGGACAGTTGCACTCTGATGCCTTGCGACGCGCGTTCCCATGTTTGTCTTCGTCGTCATCATCGCTTTAATCAGCCACCGTTCACGCGCGCTCTTCATCTCTTTAATGTGGCGCACTTTTTAAAGGGGCACATGTCAAACGCACATGATACTCACCGCAATAATGTACTGCCTCATTTTCACACGTTTACTCTTTGTTGTCCTTACGCTGTCCTCGTGCACTGGTTGTTTACAGGGCTATGAATATATTCTGTCCAGCGTCCTTTTTTTTCTGACCTAACATGCGGTGTTCAGGTTCAGCAAGCTTAGCTCAACTCATCTTACAGTGTACACATCGGCTTAGGGGCAACAGTGGCTGTATCAACAAATGGAGCCAAGGAAACGTGATGCCTGCTATGTTTCAGTGTGCAGTGCTCACGAAAAATACTTAAACAGCATGCCAACGAAAACATACGCCCACGACAGGTACATTGCTGTACGTGTCCGAAAAACAACAAAAGCGACTGGTGTTTTCCTCTTGTGGGCCACTGAGGTTTATGGTTTCAGGATGGTATCTGGTGTACTTAAGTTCTCAATCACTGTCTTTTTTTCTCGTGCATATATCCATTAGCACGATCGTACCAAAGCACCGCGCTACAATAATGTGATCACATCCATGGCAAAACAAATGTTGTATGCAGTGTACGTGGAAGGAGGTCACCTCAATTTAATTTTCGAAATGGCTAGGACGCTCCCACACCACTAGCCAACATGTTGCGTGTGCCGCGTGGTCTGCATACTAATCTTCATATAAAAATGCCTTTCTATTTAATCGCAGACAATCATCCTTCTACACTGGGTGTTGGCCCATATATGGAAAAACTTTTTTTTAATATGCAATGTAATATAGACACATCATTACCACACAAGGAAGGCTTGTTAAAGGGGACTTTTTTGTCTCTTTCATTAGGGCCCTTGTACCCACTAGTAAACCAGCCGAAAAAGACAATGCAAAAACAATACCCGTACTCTTCATGAAATTATTTGCTTTGTAAGATCTATATTCATAGCGTAAAACATGAAAGTGTACACTCATCTCATGGACTTCCCAGTAGAGTGTCACCCATCCATCAATCCTGACTTCAGGAAGAACAACAGGAAGCGAACATGACATTGCAAAGCAGCAAATGTAGGGAATCATACCATTTTGCCGAAACAAAAAAAAATGGCAGCATATCCACGGAGTGAATGCTGCCACGGAGTGAATCCGCGGAGTGAATGGAGTGTGGGGCGAAAAATTCATCCGTCCATTCGTTCTTGCTTCCGTCCGTCCATGCGTACGTCAGTGTGACCGTCCATACGTCCATCAGCCCGTCCGTGCGTGCATCTGTTCATGCGTCCGTCCCTGCGTTCGTCCATGCAGCCGCCCCTGCGTCCGTTCATGCGTCCATCCATGCATCTGTCTATGTGTCCGTTCGTCCACCTATTCAACACTCCAAGTACCTACATCTCGCATCTTTTCATCATATATTCCCCATATAGAAGCACCGCCATCCTGCGGACATTCCAAGGACTAAACGAGAGGTGGCCCACGCACACTTTCTTACGGCTTGCGCTTCGGGTCCACTTCCTACCTTTAACCACCTCGAGTTCATGGTGTATACTAGTTCACTGTATTCATGGCACTGCAGCCGAACGCTCGCTAAACCTTTTGAAAACCAAGGAGGTTACGCCCAGCGAGTATGACGTAGCAAACTTTTTCAGTCAGATAGTGCTCAATGTACACGCCAATGCTTGCTAATGGGAAATGAGAGGCGGAGAATTCGGCTTTTACTTTCTTACGGCTTGCACTTCGTATCTACTTCCCATTTTTAACCACCTCGAGTTCATTCATGGTATATACAAGTTCATTGTATTCATGGCACTGTGGCTCAACGCTTGCTAAACCTTTCTAAAGCTAAGGAGGTTACACCCAGCGGGTAGAAATGATGAAAAGCAGATAAAAACACGTTAAAACCCTAAAAAGCTTTTCGATCATGCCTTTACCCTTTCTACGTCTTTTTTTTTACATTTATGAAAGACAGGCATTTGGTTACTTCTCGTGAAGCACACTGACACAAATGTGCAATGACTATGCGATATTCATGAGCTGTAGTCAACAGTATCGGCGAAGACACTTCCGCTGCAGCTCCTGTGGATAATATGTATGACGCTTTGGTTATGCGCCTAAGCTAGCACATGCAGTATACGTCACATTCAAAAAAATTATACTCGCAACACAGTACAATTGTTCGCAAACCTTCAGAGAAGTACCGATCGATTCATTACGACACTATATTACTCGAAACGAAATTATCTATACATAACGAACGACTGAAATTGCTCTTACTTGAAGATATTTTAGTGAACTTGTACGGAACGGCACATCCTACACCGGTAAGGTTTTATCAGTTATTAGTTTCCACTTTTAGAGCCACGGCGGACGTTTCAGAAAGTTTCACACATTGCCGTAAAGTTAACAGAGAAATTGCGGAAAAACTCACTGCTTAGATTAAGGCGCAAATTCCCATAAATACACTAGTGTGAATTTGTGCATACTAAGAAGATTATTAAATTAGAAACAACCATAAACACAAAACAAGGAAATAGTGGTAACAGTGGCCTAGCAGTACAAACTGAAGTTGTGGAATCTTTGCAATTTTGGCGTAAAGTGGTGTAACCAACATTACTTCTCCCGCTAAAGTAGCTATTACGAGTGTGTTTTTGCAAAAAGGGTGCACAGAAATTGTGTTTATGGTCAACGATGTAAAACAAGAACCGATGGTAAATGCGGCGAGTAGTTTTCAACGCAGACAGTCACACCGAAGACTTGTCATCTGCCTTTTGTGACTGTGGATGTAATAGAAAAACCTTTATCAGCTGCTGAAAGAGCTTATCTCGTACAACCAAAATTTCACCTACTGTGGTGCTCAAACACAATCACTCTAACCACGTAGTGTAGCAGGACGCCAGACAATGGCATTATGTAGGTGAAATAATTGTGAACTGTTGGAATAATAATAGTTGTTGAGGTTTACCTTCCCAAAAGCACCGTAAGATTCTGACAGATTATGTAGTGGAGAGTGTGCGAAAAGTTTGACCATCTCGTGTTCTTTAACGTTGAATGACATGACATAGCACAGGGGCCTCTACCATTCCACTTTCATTGAAATGTGAACCAACTCTGAAAAGAGTACTTAAATTGACAAATACGCTTTTTAGAATACGGGAAAACGAAGCTATCATCATAAAAGCGAAATTAAACGAAGACCATCAGACTGAGTAAGACAACCCTCTGGTACACCCTATAACTTCGCGCCTTCACGTAAGCAAATTTTTCGTAGCTTTTGCTAAACTCACTGCCTACTGGGTATTATGAGAAGGGTAGCGAGCCAATTTATCAAAAAGAAGCTCTTCAGAAAGCATCGAAGCTGCGTTCGAACGTTCGTAAAGTGTTCCTTCTCTTTGATTAGCTGGAAGAGTATCGTGTGTATGGCCGCATTTCCCAGGCTATAATGGCTTACGGTGAGTTAGCGGTTGCAGTTAGTATCCACATGTCTGGGGTTACGATAAAACCTCAGAGGGCGTAGGAACACCAGAATAGTGTGAACATTGCGCGAAAACGTATTTGGATTCACCGAATCGCCAGTTCGAAAACTTGCCATTAGCTGTATTTTTGAACTTTTTGGAGCCGTATTGCTTTTGCCAACATATTGCGTTCGCTCCGGTGTTTGTTCTTAATCCCGGTAGCGTGGACCACCAAAACCTTGGACGACGTTTCAGGTTTATCTTCAAGAGCTCCTCGTGCATCGCCTTATGAATACCTAGCCTTGCTTTGCTGCTCGAGGAACACGTAAACAATGCATGAATCAAAAGAACGTTTGCGCTCCTGTGAACTAGCCCTTTCAGACTATTCCGGAATCTCTAATGCAAGTATATTTGCCAAGTGTCCAATTCCAGTTCTTCCTTTTGTAAGATGGCGAGGTACCCACTACGCACAGGTAAGGCAACATGCGCAAGAGCTCCGCTTCCTACGTTGTTGAAGCTGTTGGGTGCCTTTAAACTAAGACCTCGTTGCGCTATTCACATTTGTGAACGCGATAGCGCTGAAGAGGTCGTTTCGCAGAATTCTAGGTACCGGTGTTGGTGTCGACGTCGTTAGTTGTGTAAGGAAAGTCAGCGTCGTATATTACGCAAAAGTCAAACTATCCAAATAAATTAAATAAAAGCCTTCGGTTGGGTTGAGAATCAACTGAGTCCGCTGGTGTGGTAAGCAGGTGTTCTACTGAAGAGCAACGCCCTCGCTTGAGAACCTGGGAAAAACAAAATAAAACAATATACGAGTGTCATTAATGTCAAATGACATGCAAACATTTGAGTTGTGCAACGAGCTGGTGTTTTTAGTGTCCACATATCACAAAATGCTCAGACACATTTAATCAGTAATATCAACAGCAGAGTAAGCATCAGGAAGGTGAACAGCTGCGTGGGGTTGCCCGTAGCCCAGCGGCCATGTAGGGGGTCCCTTTGTTGTTTTCCAAAACAAAGAATTGGGTAGCGTAGTGGTTACTTCGTAATGGTACTTATAATAAAAATTGTAGGATAGTTTGAAAGTGCCAATGTTACGTGCCCAACCTTGCGGCATCGTTTTGGTGTGCACCGATAATCGAAGCAAGATAACTGATGAGAAGGCGAGGCAACTGTGGTCCGAACACGCTGTCACGCTATACTTCGACGGTGAAGCTCAAGAGTCTCCCAAGTATAGACACCTTGTATGAGTCTAAGGGCCAAACAACGAAACGTTCCTTTCCTCAGTAAGGAAGCCTTCATTTTTGTGAGGCCGCCTTATGTCACTCTGAAAGCTTCCTCACTAAGGAGCCCTCGGTGAAGGCTTCCTTGACGCTTCCTCAGCTTAAGGTTGCTTTGGGGCTACCTTCGTGCGCCCTTAGGTCCGCTCCTTGCCCTGAACGAGCGCTTCGCCTCACAGCTAGCCCACGTGATGTTTTCGTTTTCGAGGCAACCCTCTCACCCCACCCCTGTGGGGAGACGCGAGCGGCGAGCGTGCGTGCACTGCACCACGGAGGAAGGAAGGGAAACCTGTTTCCTTCCTCCGTGGGGCGTTTCAGTGTTGCTAGAATGCACCACGTTTTGCGCTCGACTACGGTGGCTTTTCACATTCAGTAATCGTAGTTTGAAGAAAGCGTACACGCGTCTCTATAATAACACTTCAATTTGGAAGTGATGTGGTGACCCAACTCTTTTTTACAGTAGAAACGCTTGTGAGCAAAGCTTATATTCGATAATCTCGAACGCAGGAGCGCGGCAACCATTCCTCCCGCGAGGACGGGTTAAGGGAGCTTTCAGAGTACGCTTGCTTCCTCCGTCGGTACTTGGTTGTAAGGAAGCCTCACGTAAGGAGAGGACGCGGTCAAAGGAAAGGAACGTTTCGTTGTTTGGGCCTAAAATTCTGCCTTGCCACTTTACATGTGTTAAGGAGACTCTTTGCGCATAACCTAGATATAGCGTTCTATTTCAAAGCAATTTGGAGCAAGTGCATCGCTTTATGGTTGATTAACTGCTTTGCGCCCAAAAGTGATGCTTTTATTTTTCGCTCTCACCGAAGTTTTATAAAATCATAAAGTTTCTCACAAATACCTGCAGGGAAGTGTGGCGCCACCGTCTATGCAAGTTTTTTAAAGGGCGATGCTGGAGCACTGAAATGACTGTATATGTGTCTGCGAGGCTTTTGTTGGCTGGTGTTAAGCGAGGCTTCAGCTCAAAAGCAAATACGACTGCGTAAATAAAGCTTCTCTAAAACAAAACGTTTATAATTGGATCTGATTCAAGAGTATCATGTTCTAAAATAAAAGTCCACACAGCTTGATGTCACAACCAAATGGCGAAGAGAAAAAAAAAACAGACGACATAAAAGTGGCGGAAAGAACGTTCGCTTTGTCGTCTGCCTGCCAAGTTTAGTGGACGTTAATTACTTCTTTCGCTTATTGAAATTGTACATCGACGTAGAAGGTTCTAGTGTTAAATACAACGCGTTTTGGTGCATTGTCAAAAATAAATAGGTTATTACGTGCTCTTTTAGTAAGAAGTCAATCATTTTAACGGGAAACTAGACGCGTCTTTGAGGTATACAAGTCCGAGTCAAGATCGAAGCTCACGTATGCGCCATTCCCTTGCATCCAGCAGCTCACTAGCACCAGATTTCCCTCTAGGTATGATTGTGAGAAACTGTATGTATAAAATTGTTTCTTTATTTTCATCCGTCTCGGATTTTTCCTCTCGAACAACGCTAATTCATCTCTTACAATCGAAGCTGACGGTGACACCGAAATGGCTCCGAAATGAGCTACAACGCTTTCGAGTTAAAATAACACCGACATGTCCACCAGTGACAAGCGCAGCTGTCAGCTATACCATGTCAAAAATGAATGACAGCGTGCAGAATCCTTGATATTGTGCGTTATTTTTAACGTCACTCGTTCTCCAAAGTCGTGAAAATCACCGAAAATTCCTTCGACAACTTTCTTAGATTCCCCGTTTTCCCTGTCATTATCCCCAGATGACAATGCCTACAGTCTAACTGGAACTGCGTCAAGATTCTTCATTCAAGTACAAATGCGAGATTATGCAGCTTCACATTATTCGCATGGTTCCGCCATGGTAAAAAATGGCAGTAATCCACGGAGTAAATGATGGAGAGTGGGGCGAAGAGTTCGTCCGTCCATTCGTTCTTGCTTCCGTCCGTCCATGCGTCCGTCAGTGTGACCGTCCATGCGTCCATCAGCCCGTCCGTGCGTGCGTCTGTTCATGCGTCCGTCCCTGCGTTCGTCCATGCAGCCGCCCCTGCGTCCGTTCATGCGTCCATCCATGCATCTGTCTATGTGTCCATTCGTCCATGTATTCAACACTACAAGTACCACCATCTCGCATCTTTTCATCATATATTTCCCATATAGAAGCACCGCCATCCAGCGGACATTCCAAGGACTAAACGAGAGGTGGCACACGCACACTTTCTTACGGCTTGCGCTTCGGGTCCACTTCCCACCCTTAACCACCTCGAGTTCATGGTATATACTTGTTCACTGTATTCATGGCACTGCGGCCGAACGCTCGCTAAAACTTTCGAAAACCAAGGAGGTTACGCCCAGCGAGTATGACGTAGCAAACTTTTTCTGTCAGATAGTGGTCAATGTGCATGCCAATGGCTGCTAAAGGGAAATGAGAGGCGGAAAATTCGGCTTTTACTTTCTTACGGCTTGCGCTTCGTATCTACTTCCCATTTTTAACCACCTCGAGTTCATTCATGGTATATACAAGTTCATTGTATTCATGGCACTGCGGCTCAACGCTCGCTAAACCTTTCTAAGGAGGTTACACTCAGCGAGTATAACGTAGCAACCCTTTCTTGTCAGATAGTGCTCAATGTACATGCCAATGGCTGCTAATGGTGATCGCAGCCTGCGCGTTAACTAAAAGCCGAATGCTCCTGTCTCTCATTCGCCATTAGCAGCCATTGACATGTACATTGAGCACTATTTTTTATTGTTCAACAACGCACAGAAGAAGTCTCTCGCCCGCACCACCTTGAAGGTCAAAATGTTATACCTGTTACATACTACGGGGCACGAACGGGGGCCGCTATAAAGAGTTTCGCCCCTAAAAGAGCGAGTGAGTGGTCGAATTAAATTCATTAACCCTGACACGCGAGTACACTCGCCGTCGCCTGACAAGATCCATTGTGGAACCATTCGGTTAAACCCGACGGAAAAGTGTCGTATAGGTCACCCTGTGCCATTAATATGAAGAAAGTGTTGATCCCTACAGCACAAAATACGATTGGAACATATCCCGCACATATATGCTTTGCAAGTAGGCGTGTAACAAATGTTAATCCTAGACTCGCCAATTAGTTGATGCAGAACCTATTACCTCCAGCTCAGCTTTTGTTGGGACATCACTTGGAATGTTCCAAAGCACTGTGCAAACGCAACGCACGTTAGCGTAGAAACAAGACGTGTCCATTGTTCGTACGCTGCTTAGGTGACCGCTAGAACAGGCTCTTTTACTTCCTCTCATTTCGTGTTTTAAACATTTTCTTTACCATTCACGAAAAAAATTCTGGTAGCAATATGGGTCTTGAATTGCACCTAACACCGCACATCGTGATGCACGTTGGCGATGGCCGGGAAAAAGTGAGCAGTGCTTCTAAATAAAAAATAAAATGAGAACAAAAAATGTAATACTAACAATATAATAAAAAGCGCAAAACTTAAGCATTGCTAAAGCGAAGTAACGAACACTCCAAGATTACTTTTACCGGCTCTTATTGTGCCAGCAATAACTTGACTCGTCCCACGAGTGAGTGTGTACACACTATTAAGCCAGAGAAAATGCTCGTAGATAGGAGTTTTCAGGCGCTACAACCAAAGCGGAATATTGCGCGATCTGTGAGAAATGCACTTGCTCGGAGTGCACGCCCGCCGTTCTCGTCTCTAGATTAGAGGGAAGTGAGTCATCAAGCCTTAGCGCACTTTCGTAGCTCAATGTACGGGGCTTTCACAAGAAATTACGAGCACGTTGACAGTGCGCGCTTCCTTACGATCCTCTGGAGGAGGTGCAGGGAAATCCCCGCGCCGGCGATTTCCAGAAGGGAGTGTCGTCTCGCGCTTGTGTTTATGAGCAATGTCATTACGAGCAGCTACTCGGAAATGTGACGCGAGAGAACTCGCTGATTACACGACCTATACGGCACTCACTTCAAACCACGCCGGAGAGTCACTCTTGCACTACGCCGAGTGTAACATTGTACAGAAAAGGAGCAGCAGCAGTAGCTAAGGCAATGAAGGGTACTTCGCTTTTTTTGTATTAGGCACTAAACTGTACCGAAGAATAGCTTTACTGCTTGTGTGGTGTAAAGCTCAAAATGGAAGGCCATTACTGCACACACAAAATGCCTAGCAGTCGGCATTCAAGCGTAGGTCACAGCTATGTCGAACGTAATTAGTTTTCTTTTTGCTATCGTTAACAAGCTCCAGACAATTTACATTTTAAAATCTTTTTATGGACAGGTGTTCTGCTTTATTTTCGTTTGCGACCCGAAATCAGTAGCGCCAGGGACCCTCAGCGACAAGTAATGCTCTGTTTTTTCGCATTTGTTATGGATGCTAGCCTGAAGAAGCAACAAAAAAACAAGCTGGCAAAAGAAATATTTGGAGTGGCATAGCCAAAGCCAAACTGCCTGTGCATATGTCCGCGAAATAAACCGCGAGAAGATTTCCGTAATTGTAAGACGGCAGTTATTCCTTAGTTTTGCTTTAGGTCAAATTCATGACTGGCTGTGATTGCTCGTACCATTTCCGCTAACATTGATTAGGAATGCTCTAATTATGGCAGCACGAAAAATTCCGTGTTCGTTTGGACACTCAATCGTATGACTCCTGAGTGCACACCATAAAGGTAATTTAAATATATGCAATCAACAATTCATTTTTTTTCTCGCCTAGATGACAACTTGCTTTTTTCTTGTAACATACGTAAAAATGATGCTGATTGTGGTGTTAATCTGTATGCTACAGACGTAGAACTACGTAGGGAAGAACGCCCCATGCATAATTGGCATACGAAAATAAACATAGAGGCCGCTCCGCATGTTAAGACTTGAGCATCTACTGACGAGACAATGATAAATTTTAAACGCAGGCACGTGGAAGCAGAATCCTGCCTGGAAACGCGGTATGTTGTAGGAAATACACAATTTGACCACTCATTCTTCGTCCATGTTAAGCGTGGTGCTTATCGTGTGTCTTACTTAAAAGCGCCTTGCAACACTTTTTTTAGCACGGTCAGAAAATGCTGCTGGTCGGTAGTCGAAAATTCCGGGAACACGTGAGCCAAATATATGCGCCACACCTGGCTTGAATTTACAATAAATTTTGGTAGTCAGCTAAAATTTCCCTTCTCTGATGTCAACAAACGATACTATATACTCGAAAATATTACGTCCAAGGCCCAAGAACCACGCCATCGGCTGGTTTGAGCATGACACGATAGGGAAGAACTAGGGCTGCCGCGAGAGGCCGCTATGCGTCCGCGTGCATGCACGGAATTGCACTCATAAACCGCACGTTCGAAGAAAGAGCACTAGTGCAGAAGGTCACGAGGCAGGCGTGACGTTCCTACTTCCCCTGTGTCTTCCATCCCTGCTCAATTCTCAGCGCTTTCAGGTGGAAGAGAGAAGAGAGAAATCAGTTGCACTGTGCGACAAATCTTTTTATCCCCGCTCGTGTGGGACAAGAGCCAACAGTTTACAATAGAAATTCTTTTAAATGCGAAGCATTTTTAGCGAACTTCGGCGACTTTGAGCGCTATCTATCTATCTATCTATCTATCTATCTATCTATCTATCTATCTATCTATCTATCTATCTATCTATCTATCTATCTATCTATCTATCTATCTATCTATCTATCTATCTATCTATCTATCTATCTATCTATCTATCTATCTATCTATCTATCTATCTATCTATCTATCTATCTATCTATCTATCTATCTATCTATCTATCTATCTATCTATCTATCTATCTATCTATCTATCTATCTCCCTATCTATCTCCCTATCTATCTATCTATCTATCTATCTATCTATCTCCCTATCTATCTATCTATCTATCTATCTATCTATCTATCTATCTATCTATCTATCTATCTACCTTTCTATCTATCTATCTATCTATCTATCTATCTATCTATCTATCTATCTATCTATCTATCTATCTATCTATCTATCTATCAACCTACGACTTTTAGCTCTCCTGGCTGTTTCGATAACGGTATCGATACCAAACTTGATATGGCATAACATGACTGTATGAAGAAGATATTTATTTAGCCACAACATGAAAAATTATGACATGTTTGCCATGAATGTCATTATTTACATTTCTTGGTGTTGCATATCTTGCGGTGCTTTCGTTCACATGGCATGTTGCAAAGCTGGTATGGTATGACAAGATTGCATGGCAAACACAAGCAACAGACCCTAACATGAAAATAATGAAATGCGTGTAATGTAACAACATGACTACATGCCACACTCATGATGCGCTCGCGGCCATTCCGCTTGCGTCACGCATACCAAATTCGGTGTTACGGTACGTAAATGGATGACGAAGGTATGATACTGGTGCAAACTTGATAAACATGAGATGCGTGTCATGTAACAACAAGACTACATGCTACGCTCATGATGCGCTCGCGGCCGTTTCGCTAGCTTCACATGTATCAAATTTGTATTACGCGACGCGAATGGATGACATGGTAAATGGCACATCCAAACATGATAAGCACGACATGCGTGTCATGTAACTACATGACTACATGCCACACTCATGATGTGCTCGAGGCCATTCTGCTAGCTTCAAATATGCCCAGTTTGATATTACGTGACGTCAATGGATGGCGAAGGTATGTGGCTGGTGCAAACACGATAATCATGAGATGCGTGTCACGTGAGAACATGACCACAATATTACAGTCAAGGCACCCATACATTTCGACGTGATGCGGCGCGTGTGCTCGCCGGCGTTCATTTCATCGCGTCATGCCGGCGTTGCCAGGCCAGGCGCCGGTCCTGCCATATTCTCGCAGGTGCGCGTCGCACTACGTTGCTTGGACGCATGCGCGTTGCAGCGCGTCCGGCGTCCCTCCGTTACGAAAAGAGAGAGACGCAGTGTTGTCTGGGTAACGCATCGGTGCGAAATGCAGCATGTCGCATTTTATGCCGATTGCCGTCAAGCCGCGCCGACAGATGGTGGTCGCACCGGTCGCGCCTGGCGTCAAACTATAGAATGCTCGCTTTTTGCTAACGTAGCGTCACTGTACCCAGTGTGCGTGCGCGTCAATGCTACATTAGAGTATATAGGGCCCATCATGATGCGCTCGCGGCCGTTTCGCTAGCTCCACATATACTAAATTGGTATCACGTGACGTGAACATACGACGAAGGTAAACGACACATTCAAACATGATGACCGTGACACGGCAGTCATGTAAGGCATCATTTACCTCCACATCGTGACATAGTGCTGATTTTAAAGTGACATATCAACCTTTCTCATTCGTGCTTCGCATATCATTGATTCCCACTGTACGTGGGACCTGCAAAATTTTTTCTGTATAGATAATGTACTTTATTATTGTTTACGATTAAAAATTATTCGCAGCGGTCAATTCGTAAGACAAGCTCCCTAACTTATCCCATTTAATGGCGACTTCTAAGAGTGTTGCATAGTCCCTTTAGTATATAAACAGGTGCAAAAGATCCTTTTGTGGCTCGCTGTGCACGACAGCTGAAGCACCGCAGAGGGTGTCGTAGAATTGTAGTATAAGTGGGAATCGCAGTTTCTTTGTACATTCCCTGCCTTAGAGAAATGCGCGCATTTCTGTAAAATGTGCACCTTTTAGGCTGTTATCTAAATGATGGGTAAGCTTATAGTTTTATTGTACGTTGTTTCGTTCACTGAAACGTACTTTGTGGGCTACAGAGAAAATTAACATCGCCTTTACAGAAAAAGCTCCCTGACATTTGCTTCGCACCATAGCCACACCAGTTAAGGTATAACTGGTGTTTCGAGAAATGTGTCCCAAATTCTCAAAATATAGAAAAATCAGATATGGGCTCTCTGCATTCAGAATGGCTTTTTTCATATCGATAAGCATCTTAGGATGGCCTGACACTATCTAGAACTGTACTTAGGTCCATGTAATTTCCTTTTAAATTGGTAAATTTGTTTGTGATTGCGATAGAAATTATATGGCCACTGTCTTCTGGATTTTCCTGCCGGCGTTGGTGTGGGCGTCGGCATCGATGTGATGCGCTGTATACGTATAAGTATTTATATATATGAGAACGCAAAAAGAAAAAAAAATACAGAAAAAGTACTCCGACAGAACTAAATGTGGGACCTCCGCAACGTGAATGCCAGGCGTTAACCACTGAGCCACCGAGAGGCACCTTCTTCCGTGTTCAAAGGGCAAGCTATTTATACCTACCACTTGCCGCTGTTAACGGACATTTCGGGGAAAACTATCATGTTTTCCGCATTATCAACAAGATGGCGCAATGAGCGCGTGGTGGCTTTTATCTCTCACGCGTACTTTGGCCCGCGGAGAGGAGGTGAGCGGACACTCTCCCAAGCACCCTTATCTCCCTGTGAAGAAGATCATGCGTTTTGGCTGGCGTTAGGTTTGGAACGATTCTGTTGTAGTTGAGGAGTGCACAAAGGTCACTGCAATCGTTTCACAGCCTCCGTTTGCGAAAAAGGGCGCGCTTTTCGGACAAAGCGAAGTAACAATTGAGGCACTTACGTTCATGTGCCTGTAAGTACGTTTCGTGCGTCATTTGTGCATGAGAAACGCGGGGCACGTTGCGATCTGCTTGATATTTTTTCTGCGCATGACCCTTCAATTTGTTGCGGTCGCGTTCATTGCTTCGCCTCTGCGGCAAAGCTGCGACTTTTTTTCTCTCACAGAATAGCAAGTTCTTTATGCAGAAAACCTATTGCGTCTCTTAGATTTTAAGAAAATCGCCTTAATAATTGCAAAGTATTGAAATTTCATTACTTCACGGATCAAGAGTGTACGGACTCAGGGCTCACGCATTTTTGAAATTATTACAGATTTGTACAACTTTGTACATGGGTGGCTGTACTTTGTACAGCCAACCATGAATTATCTAGGTTAAACAGATAAAAAATTGTTTTGTAGTGGCCATTGCTGAGGATCCCGTAGGTGGCAAGAAGAAAATATCAACCACAGACAGTGTAACCTTTACTTCAAAGGTAAAAATGACCTCCGCTTGACCTAGCAGATTAATCACTTAGAAAGGGCAGCACCACCCACGTAGAATGACGCCGGCTGAAACAAGTACATGCACGCCCATCCAAGAGTATTAAATCTCAAAACAAAAAATGAAGCAACGTTGGGTATTCGGCCTACATGACGCAATCTTTTCACGGCCTATTTTACCGTGTTCAGGCGTCATCATTTTTCATGAACAATTGAGACTTGGTTACGGAAGAACAAAATAAGCTTAAAACGGGGGGCCTAATAACATACACGCTGTGCAAACAACAGTATTAAGAAAGAAGAACTTTTCCCAGAATGGGTTGTGGCACTCAACCAAATAATATCCATCGTCATGCTACGCGGGAACTTATGCGTGACGCATTAATCTTGGCTAACCAGGTACGCCTATATGAGCAGTGTTCCCTCGAGCTTTTTTTTTGTTTTCTGGAGGTAGTCACGGCGCTTTGCGACAGCTCGAATACACCCCCGTCAAGGTTACGGAGATGATGTGTTCCTAACAGAACCAGGGATACTATAGAATAATGACCTCTTCAATAAATGACGCAATAAGCGGCGTCTTATCTATAATTGTCCAAAGCCAAAGGGACACCAACAATTACAAATATTTATAACACTTTATGTGTTGAAGGTACAGTTAACGCACAAAATTTGAAAAATAAACTACTTAGCCAGAAGAAATAAACTTTTTCGCTATTCTCCTGTGCACAAGCAAGTATTAGGACAGCGATTGACTGTAGCAGTAGCTGCGACAAACCTGTCACAGTGCATGAAACGCGGCCAGTTCAAACATTTACATGACTCTGAGATTGCAACAAATTGCTGTCTTGATTGAATGGGTGAAGAAAAATTGGAGAACACTGGGCTTCGCCTCCAAGTGTAAATCGCGAGTGCACAACCAAGTCTCATGCGCATCGTTTTCTGGACTGCTATATAGTCTGCTTCTATGATGATGCAATTCCCACCTATGCATTTTTTTCACAAACTGAAACGTCAGTTGCTATTGATGCGACCGTTTCTAACCTACACTAATGGTCTTTCGAATTGCAACACTGACAGAGAAAAAAATTTTTATTCTTCTTCTTCCTCTTCCTTCAGTTCCCCGCCAAGGCAGTTCTTTGTCATCTTTGGGTATGTACAATTGTAATACCATGCTAACAGAAATATAAAGAGGTTTGAGCAAATGATGTGAGTACTTCTGTGTTATGAAACACGCGTGATGATGAGCACGGGCCTCGAACAGTTAATACCAAAATGCGACAGCTGTGTAGCACTAACCGCGTCTTTTGTCTCTTCAACAGGCATATTCATAATTTGGCTAGCCTGACAACTTACTGTATGTTGCACTAAGCCACAAAAAATCTACAGTGTTTTCTTCAATTGTACATTTAAATTTCTTTTTTTCAAGCCTTCCACTACCTTGCAGTATCCCACAGAACTTATGCGCACTATATGGTACATGTGCGCTTTGAGTTAATTACTTTGCCATGGCTCTGTTAGCTTCCTGGTTAGCTCAATTGGTGGAGGGATGGCCTCGGAAAGGCAATCAATTTGACTTCAATTCTTGGACTAGGATAAATTCCTCGTCCATTTTGGAGCTATAATTATGAGAAATTTATATGCAGTTCAGTCTCGTTTAATGCTACAAACGAGTAAATGTCAATTTTCCTTGTTCAGCCCTTCAAGTGTTTTGAAGAATTCCGCCAGAAATATTCGTAATATGCTCGGCAGTGTTCCCTATTGGTAATTTTACTGACCGGATAGTCATCGCCTTAGGTTGCTCTACGATGTAGTTTAAAACATATGACCACAACTTCAATATTTCTTGAGACACGCTCATTTGTGATTGAATTAACAGTGTTTGCGACAGCCGCTCGTTATAGCTTTCTTTTATTTCTTTAGTTTTACAGAAAGAGGAGCAAAAGCTAAATGCTATGTGGCCTGACAGAGGCCCTTACTACTTTGAACATTCAGCATGCATGCAAATGGTTTTGATGCATGTAAACAATAAAGATCAATATGTATATAACTAAATGCAAACAGAGCAAATATTATTTCACATCATATAAATACTTCCAGACAACAAAAACCTTTACAAACTCTTCCTAAAGCGATACAACAAAACGTAGAATACAAATATCACAAGGATACTTCATGAAAAGGAACATATCACGCAAAACCCTTCACGAAAAAAACACACGTCATTCAAACAGTTCAATATTATGTACCTCAATTCATTAAATAATGTAGATTGAAACTGTAGTAATAAAAGCAGTGAAAGAAGGCATGTATAAATAGTGTATAAAATATTATTGATATATTATCGTAAAATGCATTAGAAAGCTTTCTTTATATTGTTTGAAACGGGGTGCGTAAAAGTCTGTCATTCCTCACAATGTTTATTAGCCGGGGTATTTGATATTGTAGGTCTTGACATCCGTAGTTTGTTCGCTAGTGCAGTGGTATTGCTGTTGGATGGCGTAACTGATACCGTGGAAATGAAATTGGTATACTACTAATATAGAGTCTCTGATGTTTGTAAGCAATAGTAATCTATATCAGTAAATTTGATTTGTTTTCATCAATGAATGTTTAATAAAAATATTGCGTGTGGGTAAGTCTCGCGGCCTGCGGTGATAGTTTTCAAAACTTTTTATTACGTTTTTCTTCCAGTTTTATGAAATTGTCGTACTTTTTTGCAGTTTTTCTTCCCCAGAATAAAGCAAAATACCAAAGTGTTTAGTAAAAAGGGCGTAGTATATTGTTTTTTTAGTGGTAGTAGTGTAACACTACTAATTTTATATAGAGAGCCTACTACTCTGCTAAGGTCACTGCTGAGCTTATTTACACACAAAAACTTCCGTTGCTACTCGTTCTACCTGCTTTTCTTTGAATAAAACAGTAATATAGAAGGCATTGGTTTATTTATCGGCTTAAATACTATATATTTAGTTTTCTTAAAATTTATTTGAAGTTTGTTCAGCCAGCCAGACAATAGATCAGCCAGCCAGACAATAGATCTAAATAATCGTTCATTTCTTTTTCAATCTTTTTTAAAAATGTGCTTGAAAAAAAAAAGACAAGTGTCATCTACATACATGACTATGTTCGGTGTAGGTGAAACGCTTGGGAGGTCAATAATTTATATGTTCAAAAATACCGCGCCATGTATAGATCTCTGCGGTACACCAATTTGTATTTTAAAATGTGAAAAGGTTATTTAATTGAGAGAAACATACGTGAAACGATCCGTTAAATAGCTTCGCATGAGTTGAAATGTTGTACCACGTATCCCATAGGTATGAAGTGTCGATAACAGTATTTCGTGATTCACACTGTGAAATGCTTTACGGAAGCGCAGGAATAAACCAACCATGTATAAATGATTTTCAATATTTAGTAAATTTCGCGTTTTGCTTAGATTAGTGCGTCCTCACGTGGTTTATTTTTCTGAAATCCATACTGCGATATGCTAATTAGAGCATACTTATCTGAAAGTCCTTCTAGTCGTGAGTCAATAACAGCCTCAAAAAGTTTTGAGGAGAGCGGTAGTATTGATATTGGTCGAAATTGTTCATGGAGTGGGCTGCAGACCTTTTGTGAAATGGGGAGACTCGGGCTATTTCAAGTTTGCTTTAGAAAATTCTGTACCCAAACACTCTATTGATATTATAGGCTAGGACTGTGGATGTGATATCCTATACATATTTTACGGGTAAGGCCAGTATTCCGTCAAAATCTGCAGCTGCATTGCACTTAGAACTTCCAAGTATCTCGTCAACTTCACTCGTACTCGTAAAAAATAAACAAAAGGAAATTGGGCGCAGATTGTTTCGCTACAGTGTGTCTTAAACTTTCTGGATTATGGAAGGTAGTGCTATTACAGCACTGAACAAAGTAAGAATTTAGGGCAATGATCGCTTCGTCGTCTTTATGAGTGCCATTTACCGAAGATATTCGTACGTCTTTACAAGTAGGAATTGTTGCCGACAACTTTTTAATTTCTAGCCAAAATTTTCTTGTATTCGTTTATGTACGTGAAAAAATTTATATCATTTTTCCTTCGTTTTTTTTGAGCTCTGAATGTAGTTGTTTAATATAGACCTTATAGTCAGTCAACTGAATGATGTCTCGCGTTTTTATTTAGGTGTCATACATCTTACTTTTTTCTTTTATTTCTGAGAAAAGTATAGCAATAACCTATGGTTTTCTCATTTTTGAGGACGTTTTAAAACGCTATATTGCGGGAAGGCTTTTTCATATGCAGCAATTATTTGTCAAAAATGGAATTGTATGCCTTATTTGGATCACTTTCAAGAATGTCCAATTGTCAATTTATTTCACGAATAGGTGAGTAAAAATTGGTTAGCGTCGTTATATCCATGAGGTGATAGAAAAATAGGCTTGAATTTCTTACCGCAGGATAGAAAACAGAAAATGCGAGATGATCACTCATTTCAATGCAGAGGAGTCGACACCGGCAGTCACAGACAGAAGGAACATGAACTTTGGTGATACGAACGTTTATAGGGTAGTGCTAGAGGCAGTGACTCGTGTTGACAGGGTTATATTATTTAAACGTGTGAAAGATCATGTTTTAGTTTCAGTTTTATTCATTCCAAATACAAAGTTTGCAGTTAAAAGTAGGCATACAAGGGTCCCAAAGCAGGGCGACTGCAGTGGGACACTCAGTTAACAATAACAATAAAGGTGTAATGATAACAGCATGTACTATTACACAACGTAAGTGGAAGTGAACAGTCAAAACGCCAGAAACCTACAATAAGTAAGTAAACTAACAAAAAACACGCTCAAAGAAAAACAAGTACATAATAACGAGTTATACAAGTGAAATAAGTAGGCCATGGAAGAAAACACAGCCTAAAATTTCTAATTACTTACACTTCTACATTACAAATTAATATTGTTGTTCGCTTATTTATGCAAGATGAAATTTTAAGCAAATGTTTTAAGGCATGTAACGATGACAATAATTTTAGTGAGTGGGGCAAATCTTTCTAAAATATATTCACCGCGAAGGAGGATGCCATTTTGCTGTAGTTGGTATTACTTTAAATAAAAAGAGGTTGTAATTATCAGCTAACCTAGTGCTGTTATTGTTAGTGAGTAATCTAGCATCAATTAAAATGAACACAAGCTGTTTGTTCAGTTGTTAAAATAACATTACGAGTAAGCGAAAATGAAACAAGCCAGACACAGAAAGATTGTGGTTAGCCTGAAGGAGTAGGGCAACATTGGAATAAAATGAACGGCTCGTAATAATGCGAATGGGCTGCTTCCGGAGGTGCTGTACGGATGAATGATGAGTATTATAGGTATTACCCTATGAAGTAATGTCATAGGTGATGTGAACAACTGCTTATATTCTCTAGTAGTTGCATTCTGCGCAATGTTTTAGTAGTTGCATTCCCTATCAGTTGCATTCATCTGTAACGTACATTGTGGTAGTCAAACGTGGAATCAAGCGCACGTGCTGGTGTAGCAATCTATGCAAGGGCTAGAGGAGAAAACACACACTCACATTTCCCGGAACGGTTGCATAGCTTATGTGACGTCTAATATAGGAAATTCACTTCTACGGCACGTACACACCGTCAACCTTCTCTGCTCTTCCATCCCGCTTTTTCTGTGCCAACAGCTTAGGGTGTGCCACACTTCGTCATTCCTCCCCAACCGTTTCAAATATCGCACTACCTATAACCCTTGGAGTTTAAATGACGATAGGTAAAATTTCTCAGATGTTTCCCCAAGTACGTTTCCCATAAAAACAAAGAAACAGTAGCTATGAGGTCAATATGTGATTCTGTTTTACAGAATCTGATGCAGAACGTACTTTTCAGAGAATTTACTCTTTTCAGGTAAGCAACATCAGGTTGGAGCCTCGTCAAAAAATTCTGCTTGTGAAAACATCAGGTCTACCTTAGCCTGAGCTTAGGAATTTCGGCCATGAGGTTCCACCTTCTCCTAACTCCAGTTTTTGCTAGATAAGGCTCAGCAACTTAGGGCAGCACGTATGCCTTCATCATGCTCGTATGCATACATTTTTTGTTAAAAACGTGCCATGTGGGGGTATACGCAACACGTATGTAGTGTTTGCCGTCTATATACTAACTTTGTACGCTATAGTTTGACAGTTATGTTTCGAATAAACCGTGACCTCGCAGTGCAACTTAACATCCTTAAATAGACATCGAGAGCTGTGTTAGGCGTTTCGTTAGACTAAGCGTATTCAAGGCACCATATTTCTGCTACGTATTTGTAAATATCCTACTTACAGGCGCTGCTAAGCTTCTGCACATTTTAGTACTGAAGATTTGAAATCTGTTGTAGCAAGATCATTATGGGACGACAAACTATGAAAGCTTCAAATGCAACCGACGATATAGTGAAGCTTTCGAAGTTAATTAACGGGCACAAGGTAGCCCGACATTAGGAGGTATAACTTATGAGAGCTGGCTGTAAAAAGCGGCAGAAGACCGAAAGCTGCGAAGGAAAACTGCATAGACAAAAATAGGACGTATGTATTAAGAAAAAAGGAAGGCAATGCCATAACCAATATAGATAGGATAGTCGAGGTGGCGGAGGACTTCTACAGAGAGCTGCACAGAAACCAAGCCAACGAGGATGATATTGTGAGTAATAATAGTAGACCAGAGCAATTCGACATCTTACGGGTAACGACACGGTAAGAAAAGCCTACAAACACTGTAAAGAAGCAAAGCCACTGGTGAGGACAACAACAGACTTGTTGAAAGATTGCGGAGAAATTGTGAAAGAAAAAATTAGTCACCTCATATTAGAAGTGTTTTTTGATAGAACGGCTACCAGGACCTTGGAAGAACACCAACATCATTTTAATCGATAAGAAAGGAGACGTCAAGAACTTGAAAAAATACAGGCGGGTCAGCTTTCTGTCAGTTTCTAAAACATTACAAATATATTGTCTAATAAAATTAAGGTGACAATAAGGTTCAATGAACTAAAGGACCAAGGAGGATTCTGTACAAGATACTCCACAATAGACCATGTTCATTATACCAATCACGTAATAGAGAAATGCGCGTAATACAACCAACCCATATACGTAGCTTTCATAAATTACGAGAAGGCATTTGACTCATTCGAGACATCAGCAGTAATCCAGGAACTACAGAATCAGGGCATCGATGAGCCATACATAAATATACTGAAAAAAATGTAGAGTGCATTCATAGCCAACATTGTGCTTCATAAAAAGAGCAACAAACTTACAATAAAGAACAGTTTAAGGCAGGGAAACACGTTTTTTCCAATGCTATTGATCGCGTGTTTACATGAGATTTTCAGTGCTCTTGATTGGAAAGAATTAATATCCCTAATCAGAGTTAGTAGAGAGTATCTCAGTAACCTGCGATTGGCTGATTACATTGTCTTGATGATTACCTCACGGCACCGATTGCAGCTCATGATAACTGAACTGGACACGAAAAGCAGAAGAATAGGTTGGAAAATAGTATGCGCAGGACTAAAGTGATCTGCTGCAGTGTCACTAGAAAACAGCCCTTTGCGACAGGGGTAGAGACGCTGGAAGTTGTAAAGAAGTATGTCTACTTAGGACAGGTAGTAACCGCGGAGCGGAACCCTGAGAGCGGAATAACTAGAAGAATAAGAATGGTGTTGATGACAATCGGCAAGCATTCTCTTATCATGAGTGGTAATCGGCCACTAACCCTCAAGGAGCAGGTATATAAGAGCTGTATCTTGCCAGCACTTACCTACGGAGCAGGAAGCTGGCGGCTTACAGAAAGGGTTCAGCTTGAATTGGGGGCGACGCAGCAAACGATGGATAGGAAAATGATAGTTTAACTTTAAGAGAAGTACATAGCAGAATGGGTCAAAAGACAGCCGGGGTGAAGGATGTCATAGTTGAAATCAAGAAGTGAACATGGGCCGGGCACGTTGCGCATAGGCAGAATAACCACTGGTCATAGGGTAACCAATATGATTTCCACAGCGTGAGGATGTCTTCAAATATTAGCATTTCTTATTAAATCAAGAATAATACTAAAAATCTGCTGTTGCATACTCAAGAAAATGGCTCTAACTGAATTAGTCAGTTTTATGTGTTTCTTATGCATCTACGGGAGGCTGATGGCGTAGAACGTGCTCCATGCTCGGCATATCTATAGGCAGGTTGCGCAGCAGATAATTTGAAAAGCGTGTCTTGTGCTGTTATTGTTTCTACACTGCTGCTCAGTTTGGATTTTGGAGGAAATATTTTTATTGCGTTAAAAACATTTTTCTCGGCGAGAAACACAATAATTAACGTCAAGAGATGTGACGTGTCATAATAAATAGCTGCCGTAGTTGTAGCAGCGAAGGCTGTATTTTATAAGCCATTAGAGTCGTATAAACTATCTCATGAGCCAAGCACAAGATTGAGAGTCAGCCGTACTCCGCAAATAAACCTATCGCAAGAGTATATGTTTACAATGCATTGGCCACAAGACGCTTAGTATTCATTATTTTTTGCTACTGGGAATATTTCTCAAATGAAATTTTTTTCTGTATTACTTCTTTTTTTTCTAACACTTCCACTGTGTAAACATTCACATCTAAGAATAGAAGCACTGTCTAGGTGGCTGACATTGCTGTGTATTTGTCACACTAATAAGTTCTTAAGCAACACTAGCTTTCTGTGTTTTTCCAAGCTACATAGAAACAAAATAACTACATTTAGTTTGCAATGAAGTGCTCAACATTTATTTATAATCGCAAAATCTCTGCTCGACAATATGACATGAACGATTCAGAACAACACGATTTACCCTCTGAGTCAACATTTTTTTCGGCTGGTGCAATGCTTACGAAGACCTTTCCAGCTTCTTTCTTAACGTTATTGTCTGGCTTCTGGCTGCAGCAAGCTCACAATAGACAAAGAAAGAGAATGTTTTTTCTGAGCACTAGAAACGTAAAACCTGTTGTTAACCAGCGTTACCACGTCGTAATTGCCAGGAAAAAGATCATACTCACTTGAGCTTTTGGTTGCACATGTAACATTTGCTACAATGACATTTTCATGGAAAACACGCTGGCCTTGGAACAAGCAGCGTGCATTTCATTCTTTCTTTTGTATCCTTGGTAGCCCAGCAGAACGAGTTGAGCTGTTATGGTCGGTCTAGAATATTCTCTTTAAGTGCCGGCCATGGCAGCGAAGCTTTCAATATTGACGATATGCCAAAAGGTATGTGTACTTACATTAAAGTGACTGTTAGTGACACCTTGCGACCAAAATATATGAAAGGTCACCCACTATGAAATTCCTCGTAATACTACCCAACTTCGGCACATAAATTATCATAACGTTCTTTTTGAAACCTTTTGGCGTGGTATATTTTCGAAGACTAACTAGGATATGAGCTCATTTTTCAGAGAGATTTTTTTTCAAGACAGCTGTATGTGAAGTATACGCAAAATGAGATGGATGTAATTAGTGATGCGTTATCGGATGGCTGGTATTGTTCGCAAATTTGAAATGTTTATTCTAACTGTTTAACTCTCCGAAGCTACGCCATGACAATGATAGTTGGTTCAGTGAAAGGCTCCAGAAATGCTGATCGTTTGGGATTGTCAGACCTGTACCTCAATCTAAGGACATGGCCATCTATCATTTTTTTTCTCTATTGAAAAGCGGCAGCCATGGCTTCGACTTGGGTCTAAGAACTTCAGCTAAAACGTGCATTACTAAAATCTTTACACCAGCTTAGTTGTACATACAAGATTATAAAAAAAACCCTAATCGGGAGGGGCAATTCTTTTCATGAGAAACCATGGGGGCTTCCATTCACAAGAAATGCTTTAAGAAATTTAAACTTCAGATGGACTCTCAGCTTACAAATTGTGCGAGAGCACAAATTTCTAGGGGTTATTTTAGACAGACGTCTGTCTTGGGCTCCATAGATAAAATCATTAGAGGAAAAAGTCAACTCCCTAATCAATATATTACGTCGACTGACCGTGATAAGATGGGGTAGTTCATCTAGTTCATCTTCTTTATTGCGTGTACATTCAGCAATCATACGACAAAGAATAGATTACTCTGCTTCGGTTTTACTAGGAATATCACGTAACTTGGAGGAGAAGATTCAAAGATTGTAGGCCAGAAGCCTTGGTATATGACTTGGTGTACCGTGAGCGTCTGCCAGTGCTTTGGTAATTGCGGCATCTCGTCAACCAACTTTCCATGCTATGAGATTCACGGAAACCTGCTGGCATCATCTTCGGTTGGCAACTAAACACGCTAATCATCACCTATACCGAGTTATTCAGAAGAGATCAGCTGCAAGAACATATAAAACTGTAGTAGAATTCAAGAGTTCACTGCCTACGCACGAATACTGGCCTCCATGTGCATCTCACCCACCATGGCGACTTTCTATCCCAGATATTACAACCTCATTTCCGGGATTAAATTGTAAGAATGTAATTGTAGTAAAGCAATTAACTTCAACAAATCCTTATGCCAATTATGAAAGGTGTTTTCACGTGCACACTGATGGATTATGTCTGATTCAAATCTCTACGTCGGAATTCTTCGTATCTGCATACCAAGCGACAAAATCTTTTAAGCATGGCCATTTCACAACATCCACAACAGCAGAACTCCATGCAATACTCTGTGCTTCACGCCTAATATGTTTAAAACCAGGTTCACTTCGATGGGTACTTATCAGTGACTCACAGGCCTCATTAGTTTCTTTAAAAAGAATCAGCTTGGGCAACAAAGTGAGCTGGCATATGAAATACAAAGGACGTAGGCTACAGCAAAAGATTAAAATCACACTATAATGTTCCAGTTACAGAGGACGTAGGCTACAGCAAAAGATTCAAACCACACTATAATGTTCCAGTTGGGAACAGTTAGGGATAAGAGTTAATGGAGAACACCTTAGTAACCTGCGCTTCGCCGATGACATTGCATTGCTGAGTAACTCAGGGGACGAATTTCAACTCATGATTACGGAGTTAGACAAGGAGAGCAGAAAGGTGGGTCTTAAAATTATTCTACAGAAAACGAAAGTAATTTACAACAACCTCTAAAGAGAGCAGCGCTTCGAGATAGGAAATAGTGCACTTCAAGTTGTAAAAGACTATATCGACTTACGGCAGGTAATAACCGCGGAGCCGAACCACGAGATTGAAGTAACTAGAAGAATAAGATTGGGGTGGAGCACATTTTGCAAGCACTCTCAAATTATGACAGGTAGATTGCCACTATCCCTCAAGAGGAAGGTATATAACAGCTGTATCTTGCCGGTACTTAGCTATGGAGCAGAAACCTGGAGACTTACAAAGAGGGTGCAGCTTAAATTGAGGACGACGCAGCGAGCAATGGAAAGAAAAATGGTAGGCGTAACGTTAAGAGACAAGAAGAGAGAAGAGTGGATTAGGTAACAAACTGGGGTTAAGGATATCATTGTTGAAATAAAGAAGAGGAAATGGACATGAGCCGGGCATGTAGCGCGTAGAGAGGATAAATACTTGTCATTAGGGTAAGTAACTGGTTTCTCAGAGAAGGCAAGCGGGTTAGGGAGAGACAGAAGATTAGGTTGGCAGATGAGATTAAGAAGTTTGCGGGTATAAATTGGCAGCAGCAAGCACAGAACCGAGTAAACTGGCAGAACATGAGGGAGGCCTTTGCCTTGCAGTGGACGTAGTAAGGATGATGATGATGATGATGATTCAGTGGGTGCCAAGCCACTGTGGAATCACAAAAACAACATAGATGATCACATTGCGCGAGCAGCGCATCAAAAAATAAAACATCACTGCTACCTCTATCGATGAGCGATGCACGATGTGTAATAAATAAGCTGAGCGGTCAACTGTCTATAGAAACCTGGTTCGAAAATGGTGCGCAAAACTCTCAGTTGTATAACATGGATCCCTATATAGAATTTAATATTCCGTTAAGGGTTAGCCGATCGGTAGAAACAGTCATCCATAGGCTTCGACTCGGTATAGCCTACACGAAGGCCTTTCTGTATAGAATAAGGAAATCTGTCCGTACTACCTGCTCATGTGGAGAAACTCAAAAGGATGTGGAGCACATTCTTCTGCATTGTGAAAATCGTGATGTATCTCGAAAGAACTCTTTACAAAAACTAAATTCTTCGATAAGCGACCTCCATCAATTCCAAAAATTTTGGGTCCATTGCCAAACGAAAAGCTACCAGCCACTGCAGCGCGTGCAGTCGTTCACTTTCTGGAGGAATCAGAAATAGCTCTAAAGTACTAAAAATGTACATTATCACTCTTAACCGGTATGTTTCAAAACAGTATTTTCGTCTTTCACAACGATATTTTAGAAAAACCTTTCTGAAGACAGTTCAGTACTTAAGCGATAAGATTACCTTAGACATTTTATTGAGCTTTCAAGTTTTGCGTGAACACTTAAACTGGCATAATTGAGCATGACAAACTCTGTGCTGTGTGGACACATTTCTCTGTAGTGTGGCACACTTCCGTGTGGTGTGGACACTCAGTATTGAAAAACGTGGACTAATTGTGTAAGTGTTGTGCTATGTACATATGTATAGCCTTGTGTTTGCTACAAAATATGCGACGTCGGCTTTTGTACAAGAGAAGAGGAGTAGCCGGCGCCACGCATTGACACGAGCCTCTCGCTATAATAATCTAATAAAAAAAGGGCAACTGAGTGATTTTGTTGGGATGAATTTTCTGAAAAATGACACAACATAATGAAAAACGAAATTACATTTTTCCCACACGAACATAAGCTTGCTTGTATTCGGACGCGTATCAACGACGTGGTAGAAGAGCTACTCGTGAAGGCCGCACTCATAATGCATCGCTTCGCTTTGCTGCTGTGACTGCGATATCACACCACTGACCTAGAGTGCCGTGAAAGAAAAGTGTAGGATATAAAACGCGCTCTTAGATGCGAAGCAGCTATTCGACTAGCCTGTGTAAGGCAGTCTGTCCGTAAGAACGCGCCGCCGGTGTTGGCGTGGTGCCTATTAGGTCACTCCACTGCTGTGCCTTGTTGTCACACTGCCCTCGCAGTGCGTGCTGACGCCACTTTCTCCCTCACCTGCTGCGTGCTCACCACAGCACCCGCCGCTCTCGATTGCCTCGTCCGTTCACCGGCAACACCTGCCGCGACCACCGCTGGCTACATCACCGAATCATCAGTAAACGTGGAACAAACCTGACGCACGCCTAACGTACGCCTTGAAACATGTCTGTACATGTAACCACAACACATACGCCGGCCATCGCATCAAATGAATCTTCCAGTGCTCACCGCAGCACCCATGTTAGCGTTGTTCAACCCGTGACGCCACCCGTGCACAATGCTGCTGCTTCGCATCCCATCAGCGTTCTCTTAGGGGAGACGGTCCATGTTTTCTTAGGCAAATATGAACCCAAGAAACACATTGTGTATAATTATAAAAAACTAATCTCAGTCAGTGTTTTACCCTACCACAATATAAATGGAGTATTCATCATGAGTTTTAAACAGTTTTTTTAACTCAGCCAGATAATGTGACCTTGGGGCAGTGGGTAGCGGGCCCGGTGTAATAAGCAGCGGTCTGAGAGGTCTTGAATTTGACTCCCGTTGATGTAACCATTTTCTATACGACAATGATGTCTTGTTGAACCTTCACATAAAGTACGTCTCGCGTTCAAATACAGACTAACGGCACAAACCCTTATATAAAAGAATTATCACGTCTGAATTCATTGTGATAACAAATGACCAAAAACCAAACAAAAAAGAGGGAAACACTTCTTTGATGACCAGCATCATATTTAAGGAAGATTCCGTTATTATTTATTGGGTATAGCATAAGGGAAATCCGCAAGAACTCTGCAATTTCCTGCGAGCAAAATATTCCCTGAATGGAGAAACATGCTTCCGACATTACAGTTCTTTCGGGCAGAGGCTCTTTACACGGAATCAATATTTGTCCAATTCCCTGAAAGCAAACGCATGCCTGGGATGTTTGCTGTCATCAATCGAGACGATGTAGCAGGGCGCCTATTACTGGATGTCGCGCTTTCCCAGATGTTTACTGCCAAGCACATGACAAGCAAAAAGGAAGCATGGTATGCGCTACCGGACTCAGGTGAAGGAAACAGGGCGGCAGCTTGGCAGACAGTAATTCACATATACCAGTGGTTGATGCACACTGGCGCTTGGTCGCGGAGCAACGCTGGATATTTGATCGTAATGGACGAAGGCTGTCTGTCGGTCTTCGTGTTTCACCGCAAATTGGACGTCGCTCGCGGCGTTTCGAGTGGCTTTGTCGCGACACACGAAGTAATTACTCACGAACGAATGCGGGCGGAAATGACGCCTTTGCCTTTGCAGCCGATCATAATGCACAAGTGGGGTGTCAGGAAAGCGCTCTTTGCACAAAGAACCAGCATCATGGAGTCTATGCCCGCACAAACAAGTGTGCACTGAGTGTAGCAGTTAGTCGACTAAGACCGATGATCTTGTTTAACTATATAAGCAAAATTTCTTATGTTGAGAAGAGCATTTAAGCATGACCAAGTGAAAGTATATCAAAAGTAAATGCACCTTCACCGTGATGAAGTGTGCTTTTGTCATCACCATCATTATCATCATCATAATCATCAGCCTGACTACGTCCACTGCAGGACAAAGGCCTCTCCCATGTTCCGCCAGTTAACCCGGTCCTGTGCTTGCTGCTGCAAATTTATACCAGCAAACGTCTTAATCTCATTTGTCCACCTAACCTTCTGTCTCCCCCTAACCCGGTTCCCTTCTCTGGGAATCCAGTTAGTTACCCTTAATGACCAGTGGTTATCCTGTCTACGCGCTACATGCCCGGTCCATGTCCATTTCCTCTTCTTTATTTCAACTATGATATCCTTAACCCCCGTTTGTCCCCTAATCCACTCTGCTCTCTTCTTGTCTCTTAAGGATATACCTACCATTTTTCTTTCCATTGCTCGCTGCGTCGACCTCAATTTAAGCTGAGCCCTCTTTGTAAGTCTCCAGGTTTCTGCTCCGTAGCTAAGTACCGGCAAGATACAGCTGTTATATACCTTCCTCTTGAGGGATAGTGGCAATCTACCTGTCATAATTGGAGAGTGCTTGCCGAATGTGCTCCACCCCATTCTTATTCTTCTAGTTACTTCAATCTCGTGGTTCGGCTCTGCGGTTATTACCTGCCCTAAGTTGACTTAGTCTTTTACAATTTGAAGTGCACTATTACCTATCTTGAAGCGCTGCTCTTTTCCGAGGTTTTTGTACATTACTTTCGTTTTCTGCAGATTAATTTTAAGACCCACCTTTCCGCTCTCCTTGTCTAACTCCATAATCATCAGTTGCAATTCGTCCCCTGAGTTACTCAGCAATGCAATGTCATCGGCGAAGCGCAGGTTACTAAGGTTCTCTCCATTAACTCTTATCCCTAACTGTTCCCATTCAAGGCTTCTGGCAACCTCCTGTAAGTACGCGGTAAATAGCATTGGGGAGATTGTGTCCCCCTGCCTTACACCCTTCTTGATTGGTATTCTGTTGCTTTCTTTATGAAGCACTATGGTAGAAGTTGATCCCCTGTAGATTTCTTCCAGAATGTTTATATATACTTCATCTACGCCCTGATTCCGCAGTGTCTGCATTACGGCTGATATTTCTACTGAATCAAACGCCTCTCGTAATCTATGAAGGCTATGTATAGTGGTTGGTTATACTCTGAGCATTTCTCTATTACCTGATTGATAGTATGAATGTGGTCAATTGTTGAGTAGCCTGTTCTAAATCCTGCTTGTTCCTTTGGCTGATTGAATTCTAATGTTTTCTTTGCTGTGTTAACAATTACCTTTGTAAATAGCTTGTATACTACAGAGAGCAAGCTGATCGGCCTGTAATTCTTCAAGTCCTTGTCATCTCCTTTCTTTTGTACTAAGATGATGTTAGCGTTCTTCCAAGACTCTGGTACCCTTCCCGTCAGGAGACACCTCGTAAACAGGGTGGCTAGTTTTTCTAACACAATCTGTGCTCCATCTTTCAGCAGGTCTGATGTTACCTGATCCTCACCAGCAGCTTTGCCTCTTTGCATGCTCTCCAAAGCTTTTCTGACTTCTTCTATCATTACTGGTGGGGTGTCATCTAGGTTACTGCTAGTTCTTATAGTATTAAGGTCGTGGTTGTCTCGGCTACTGTACAGATCTCTGTAAAACTCCTCCGCTATTTTAACTATCCTATTCATATTGGTAGTTATTTTGCCTTCTTTGTCCCTTAGTGCATACATCCGACTTTTGCCTATCCCAAGTTTCCTCTTCACTGCTTTGACGCTTCCTCCGTTTTTCAGAGCGTGTTCAATTCTCTCCATGTTATACCTTTTTACATCGTATACCTTACGCCTATTAATCAACTTCGAAAGCTCTGCCAGTTCTATTTTGTCTGTTGTACTTGAGACTTTCGTGGTTTGACGGTTTTGAATTAGGTTCTTCGTTTCCTGGGAAAGCTTGCCAGTGTCCTGTCTAACTACCCTGCCTCCAACTTCCACTGCACACTCCGTAATGATACTCGTCAGATTATTATTCATTGTATCTACGCTAAGGTTGGTTTCCTCACTAAGAGCCGAGTACCTGTTCTGCAGCGACACTATGAATACCTGTACTTTCCCTCTCAGTGCTAGCTCATTGATTGGTTTCTCGCGTATCAGTTTCTGTCGTTCCTTCTTCAAGTCTAGGCGAATTCAAAACCGTTACCATTCGTTGGTCACTGCATCGTACCTTGCCAACCACTTCCACATCCTTCACGATTCGTGGGTGTGCAGTCATTATAAAGTATATTTCGTTCTTATTTTCGCCATTAGGGCTCCTCCATGGCCACTTGCGATTTTCTCGTTTTCGGTGGAAGGTATTCAAAATCCGCAAATTATTGCGTTCTGCGAATTTTACTAGTAACTCTCCTCTGGCGTTTCTAGTGCCGATGCGATAATCTCCTACTGCCTGGTCTCCAGCCTGCTTCTTCCCTACGTTTGCATCAAAGTCGCCCATCACTATAGTATACTGTGTTTTTTACCTTACTCATTGCCGATTCCACGTCTTCATAGTAGCTTTCAACTGAAGCGTCATCATGGCTGGATGTAGGCGCGTAAGCCTGTACTATCTTCATCTTGTATCTTTTTATTCAGTTTAATTACAATACCTACCACCCTTTCATCAATGCTATAATATTCCTGTATGTTGCGAGCTATGTTTCTGTGAATTAGGAACCCCACTCCCAGTTCTCTTCTGTCTGCCAAGCCCCGATAGCAAAGGACGTGCCCATTCTGCAGCACAGTATAGGCCTCATCTGTCCTGCTAACCTCACTGAGCCCTATTATATCCCATTTAACACCCTCTAGCTCCTCGAATAGTACAGCTAGACTTCCCTCACTAGATAAGGTTCTTGCGTTAAATGTTGCCAAGTTCAGGTTCCAATGGCGGCCTGTCCGGATCCAGAGATTCTTAGCACCCTCTGCTGCGTTGCAGATCTGACCACCGCCGTGGTCAGTTGCTTCGCAGCTGCTGGGGACTGACGGCCGTGAGTTATTTGACGTATGCATGTGGGAGGTAGTGGCCAGATACTGCACCAGGGTGGCCAATCCTTCTCTAGTGAGGGAGCGCGTTCCCGGCGGTGGTTACCGGTGAGGCCGCACTCCAGGCCTCTTAATGCAGATCCATCAACACGCGGATTTTTTTAAAAATCCGGTTGGGAACTGCGCGGCACCGGGATTTGAGCCACGGACCTCTTGCATGCGAGGTGGCTGCTCTAACCACTACGCCATCGCCGCACCTGTGTGCTTTTGTAGGCATAGGTAAATGTCCAAAGGTACAACACGATAAACCTGACGCCTTACGATGCGAAGACAAAGGTTGGTCACGCGTGCCTGATGAAACAACCTTATGCACTCTTTGTCAAACTGACGTTGCATATGATCACTTCTCTTGCTTAATTGTGCGCATGTACCAAATGTGTGTTCTAGAGCACAGCTTATTTTCTGGTAAATACATTTTCATTGATTGAAGTAGGCCTAGGTCATGAAAGATACATCCCCGACTGGCAGTAGAGTTAGTTAAATAACTCGAACGTTACAAGAGTACCACGATGCTTTAACTCCCAAATAAAGCAATCTTGCGTACTAAAGACACTATATTTGAGCAAAAGCTGTTCTGAGATCAGAACAACGGCCGTTTTTTGCACCGTAGTTGTCGGTCGCTTCCGGGGTCTGTAAGAGGTATTGGAAAAAATAAGGAGGAACAGAAAAAAATAATTGAAAATCGCCAGTAGAATATCCGCTTCGTTTGTACTGAAACCTTGCAGTGTGTTCCTCTGTAGCACTTTTTTATCGTCGCACTCGACGTCATTATTTGCCACGTTGTGAAAGAAATGACCAGCAGTGGACTTTGGCGCTTCGCAAGCACTACAAACCAATTTTCGAATGCCCATTCCCAAGGCAATATATTGCCCCACAAGAAATGCAAAAATGTGAAAAAGAAGTAAAAAAGGCTGCCAGAGTCCACACAACGTAGTAATCAATAATATGCGAAGCATGGATCAGGAAGTTTGGTATGTGACACAATTAAAATGACCGAACATTACTAAGCGTCTCAACGCAGTACTCAGCAAACGTACGTACAAATATAATAAATATTTATGCAACTATATCACACGAAAGTGCACACAATTGTTTTCCATAGTTTTGTAAGGACGCAAGCACCAACAGATCATCAGTAGTGGTAGCTTGAAACATTGTTCTTGTAATGGTCTGTGATGTCCGTTACGCGAGGCACAGTGCTGAAGGAGGTGGTGGTTATTTTGTTTTGACACAGATGAAAGTATTACGATGTGGATCGATGCTAAGTGCAGTATAGCTGCAGTGCGAGCATCATGAGCTTGCCAGACACGTCCACTGTTATGACATCTGCTCATGACTAAAACTGGGTAACGTGATCTGACAAAATGTCAGTAACTCACACCAGAACACAGACGTCAGTTTATTACCAAGCGAAGTGCGATTTATGGTGCAACGATGTGAAAATCTCACGTAACTTTCATTAGCCAATTTCATCGGGGTCGAAGAACGCTTGAATATAGCTTGCGACATCATAGGAATACAAATGTAATGTTTTTTTTATTGTTATGAAGGTGGAGTCTACATGGAAACCACAATTAGCGTTAACCAGTCATGACGTCTTTGTCATTTATTCACATGCGTCATATGTGCTGCTTTGTTATAAAAGCTCGGCAGATCCCACGTACCTTGGAAGTAAACGTTATGTGAAGCATGTGGAAGGAAGTTGACCATGTTCTAATTTTTAAATACTATAGTCTATCTTGGGGACCTCCGATGCAGACATTTTGGTCTGTCTGTCTGTCTGTCTGTCTGTCTGTCTGTCTGTCTGTCTGTCTGTCTGTCTGTCTGTCTGTCTGTCTGTCTGTCTGTCTGTCTGTCTGTCTGCCTGTCTGCCTGCCTGCCTGCCTGCCTGTCTGGCAGCGCATTTGTCTGTTTGTCCGCCCTTAACTATAGCCTAAATGGCACCAAAAGATACCCCAACCAGCCGACCCCATCCGCCGCGCCCGCCAATATTGCTCAAGATTTAGTTTTCTCTCTTGTGCGATCATCAAATAAAAAGCGATTATTGCGCACATCTGAGGTGCCGCACCAACACATCACTATTCTGTGTGTGTCTTTTTACTAAAAAAGGCATACATAAGTAATTCCAAGGACCGTAGCGCTTATCACGCTGCGCTGACGATGCAACGCTTGAACGAAAAGGCAAGTGTTATCAACGCTTTGATAAGACTACACGGTGGTGGCGCCTATTCGTCGCCTTGCGTTGTACACCCTGTCTCCGAGACGGGCGCGTGCGGCACACTTCGTTTTCCATGGTGACTGCCACATAGTGCTCATGTCTCGCGTGTGACGTGACTTGATGCGCTTGTTCGCCTCCGCTGCATGATTGTTGCACTCTAACGCAGGGCTTCCAGAATACCATTCACCAATTTTCTTGCGCAGAACATCAAATAAACGTTTTGTTCCCTCACTCCAGACGCAAGACTGTCGTCATCGACGAAATTTGCAGTGTAACATGCAGATATGAAGCCAATATTTTTAATGACGCATTGTGAAATGACGCTAAATATATGTACATAGGTTGCCGCACAGTCATATATTGTACAGTTGAAGATTCGTATATAAACAGTTTTTTGCACTTGCACAAGGACGCCAACAGCAACATGTGTATTAGCAGCACCAGAAGCGATCAGCTGATATGAGTCACTGGTGCTCGCAAAACTGGTAGCTCAGGACACTGGTAAATAAAGAAGCTTCAGCGAATGGCACTTAACTACAATCATCGTTTAGCCAACGTGATGGTTGTTCTTCACCACCCGTGATATTATGGCCTATACTTTGTCGCGGTCTTTGCGTGGTCCGCTTGTGTCTTTGAACCACGAGACTGCATTTGACTAACTGGAGCACACGTGTATTTCTAACGAGCACGCAACCTTTGGGATTCCTCGTTTGTTTGTGAAATTAATTAGAAATACCTACTCATGTGTAAAAAGCACAGTAGTTCTAGATGGCTGAGAGAATGCTGCCTTTTTGAGGGGTCTTTCAGGGATGTCCAATGTCTCTTTTTTTATTTGTCCTCAGCCTTGAGCCATTTTTGTGTGCCCTAGAAGCGAAATCGCGTGTCCTGCGTCTTGCGCTTTTGGTGAGCAGAGGCGTGAAAGTCACAGCTTTTGCTGACGGCCCAATTCTGTGCCTCTAAGGTGAAGATAGTGTCTCACATAGCCTGCGTTTATTCTTTCAACATGGTGACATTTCAGGTGCAGCGCTTGGTATTTGTTCATCAGCTGTCCAAGCTCCAGACCTCCTCTCCAACCGGCTTCAGCTATTCCCATTTCAGATATTCTACACTCTAAGACAAAAGGGTGTTAAAAGTGTGTGTGTTTCGCCCTTTTGGGGACTAATGGGGCTGCCACAACCATTAATCTCTTTAAGGACTAACGGCACCGGGTCAAACAGTTTGTCCCCAAGGACGAACTCAAGGAACTTACATTTAGTCCTCACTTTTACACCTTAGTGAGTAACCTTTAGTCCCACAATTCACCTCAAAGAACTAACATTTAGTCCACGTTTGCACCTTATAGAGCAACTGATAATCCCCACATTTGTACCTTACCTGGCAACCGTTAGTCCTCACAGTTGCACCTTGCCGGGCGAACGGTTGATCCACTTATATATTCTGATCGGATGAACTTCTTGTCCCCAGTTCAAACATTGTTTTTTTGTTTTATTTTCCACCAGGCCTGATACTTTTTAGCCTGTTTTTCTACGCAGTGAGCAACAAATTGCGCAGAAAAGAACACGCGAAAAAGTAGTTAGCCACCTATGTGTAACTGCTTTCGCAGTCACGGCAACAACAGAAGACAAAAGTGAGACATCGAAATCTTTTATTTTTCTATATACACGTGAAGTTTCTCCATTCTTTTAAATGAATTCATGGTAAAGTGTACAAGTCCAGTCTCGTTGTCAAATCTTGTTCACTTCTTGGGGAGCTCCTCCGACGTAAGCGATAGATGACAGGCATTGCAGACGCCCGCGCACGCAGCCTTCTGCCTGTTGTGTTTCCACGGCAGCACGTACAGTAATATAGCGAAAATAGCTAAACACACGTGACAGAAGATAAAGACGCACGCATATGACAATTATGTGCACGTTAATATAAAAACAAGCGTAAGATATGACACACAAATAACTTTACCTTCACATCTCCCACAGTTCTTCTGAAGCTGCTCTGACGAAAGAGATGGTTGACAGGAATCGCAGAGGCCAGCACACACAGTTTTCAGCACGGTGTGTGCCCACAGCTGCACAATAAGTATGCAAAATAGTGAGTCACACGTGAAAGAGGGCGAATACAAATACATATGAGAAATACGTGCAAGGTGAAATGAACACATACGTGAGATATGACATGCTAATAATTTCACCGTGATGTCACACATTGTCAAAGACTCATTTAGATCCCCGTAGCGCAGCAGCTTACGAGCGGTGGCCACAGCCACAATTCCGCGAACCACTGTGCCGCCAACAAGTCGGCGAGTCCTAAGCGAGCGACGTCGTTCAGCTCGAGCAAGCGAACGCGAGACCACACACGTCACTGCACGTGGAGTGTCTACCGCCAGTGAACTTCGAACAGGAGAGCACGTGTACGCTTGGACGCCGCCACGAACAGCGCCGAGCTGGTTTGGAGCAAGCGCCGAAGAAATCGACGGTAATGCGGCCCTTTTCCACAATATCGAGCGAGTGCAGCGCGCAAACGCGAGTCCGGCGCCGCGGCCAACGGACGGCGCCGTGCTCCTTGCAAACGACTGACGGGAAAGCCAGCTGTAATGGTGACCAATTTTCAGTGAGTTCCGACGCTAGCGAAAGCCCCACCAGCCCACGCTTGTGCACTTACAGCACGCGACAAACTACAATCAAGCTCTTTACGAGAACCCACAACGTGTTTTCGACGACTCTCAACCCAGCGACGAGGTGTCTGCCCAATATCGTCAGCCCGTGGCTCATCACGGCGGCGAAGACAGGCGAGCACTCGATGAGCGAGCGTACGGGAGGCCAATGTCAATGGCGGCTAATTTCCAGGCGGTCGCAAAGCACAGGCCAACTGCAGACGCCGAAGCTGACCTTCGCGATGCATGTCGTGCGTGCGATATACAAAACGACCGAGCCCGTTACCGGCAAGCGCGATCCGTATCACATGCGTGACAAGTAGAGTAGAATAAAGAATGATAACCTACTTGCCTTAGAATCCAGCGCTGTTTTCTGCCCTGAGTCGGACTGAAGTATACATCGGATAGGCCTGTTGTCTTCTCGGCCGCCATATTGGCTTTCCCAACTGTTGCTGTCGTGTGTTGGTCTTTACTATCTTGAAGCCAGAGATATACAGAGCGGCGCGGTGACGTGTCGAGACTTGTTCCAGACTTCATGGGTGCAGCGAAACGCAAAAGCAGCAGCCCACGCTCATCCAAGCGTACACACAAGCCCGACGTCATATTTCTTAGATTGTCGAATCCAGGCGGCCGTGGTCGAACATTCCGAGTGCGATGCAACGCGAACCTTTGCCGGCAAAATACGGGGAAAGACTGAACCAGCAGAGGAGAAGGAGGGCTGGTAACCTTGGCAACGCTTTTCGCGCTGCCTGCAATCGCCGGGTGGTTTATCCCTTTGGAGCGTGTTTGGAGGCTAAGTGATTTCGCGCGGCACGCTTTCCTCTCTGGTTGCTCCTCAACGGTCTATCCGTTCATCGCACGCTCCTATTGGGCTCCGTTACTCCTTTTTTTGGGTAATTTTGCCTTAGGCCTAGTTCACACTAAAACAGCCGCTTTCTACAGCGACCGAAATTACCCTGCCGCCAAAACGCAGCGTCGTTCGCACTGGACGCGCCCCGAGCCGCTGAATATGCCATCTACCACCGGGCGAACGCGGGATGGATGCGCTGTCACCCGGTTGTTGTCACGGCTCGCAAACGACACTACGATATCCGGTGGTGTATACTTTGATTCTCGAACGCAGGAAGCAAGAAGAAGCAGTACTGCTTACCTTGCTGGCAAGTGGCTGTCTTGTAATGCGCGAAGAGCAGAAAAAACCACCGACGCCAGCGGCGTTGGTGGGTTCGTTTTGCTCTGCAAGACCACAACAAGCTCGGTCACGCCAACAGCAAGCTCGGTCACCTCTTCCACGAAATACAGACGCGAAGTAGGCACAGAGTAGGTTAAACTCCCGTTGGTTTCGACGCTCACTTACGTGCACTGCGGCATAACAAGTGAGTAGGGCTTGGCCGCCATTTTTCGAAATTCCTTGACTAGCGCTTCTATTGGTCCGCGGTGACCGATTCGGCGGCAGACGCTGCTAAAATCGGTCCGAGAGCGATCGGCGCGGAGAGGGCCCTTTCGGCGAATCTCGCCGCCGCCGAACCGGATTCGGAGCACTTTCGGTGGCCGGAATGCTCAATGTGAACGCGGCCTTAGAGTGTATACAACCACTATGGTGTTTGTAACTCCGTTTGGTGAAGTGCCCTTGAAGGTAAAACAAAATAACAGAGGACGCGCGGCATTTGACGTTCTGTTTCTTTAGCGGAGGTACCTTGCGCAGATTGTGTTCTGCGGTCACAGTGGAGCAACCACCTTTACGCACCGTGAGATCTTCTCTGTGTTTCTTCTTTTGGTTCGGTGGAACTGAGTTGGTCCCTCGTGCAGCGTTAGAAAGGCAGCGTTCCCAGAAAGGCTTTGCTTTCCCTTCGATGTCAATGCACTGCCGGCGACTGGTCTTGCGCTTCCTATTGCGCCTCGTACAAATAGAGGAGTTCCCCGCGCGAACACTCACATATATTTTTAGGCACCCGCCTTCGATATATATATCCTAATGTGCATCTTAACCCGGTCCAACAATCAGTAACACTTCCTTCATATTATGAAAGAGTTGCCGCATTTTTCGCCATGCCCAGTAAAACTGTCCCGGCGTAGATGTGTTGAACATTCCAATCGTGGACACAACAGCTGCTTTGTTGCAGCCGTTAGTTCCTCCAGCCTGCCGCACTCTCTCTAATCATGTCTCTGTGCTATAGCCGCACTCAGTTTGAGTGTCGTGCTTATATCGGCACTTGCATGGTGGCAACTCATAGTGTGTGACAAAGCAGATTCACAAATACCACTTCTACCTTCGTATAGGTTAAATCATGCATGATGATTGGTGTCCGATCTGAAATGCCAACTCGAGCGATTTTTTTTATTTTGTCAAAATAACCGTGCTTTCACGTTCCTGAGACACTTTTGTCACGCGCCCGATAGCTGAACTGCTCAGCCACTTCGAAAATAATTTTAATTGGCAAAAAGACAGTCATACCAAAACCGAACCGATAATACCACCTATGTATCACGTACTTTTCATTAAGAACCGTAAGTCCTGCTAGGCCACCAAGAGAAGGTGCATCGAGAATAGGTGACCATGCCACACCATGTCTGTGACTCGTCGTGTCACGTGCACAAACTCCTCAGAGCTGTTGGACAATGACAGCTATGATTCGGACGCATCAGGAGGTCAAGGAGCATCGACGTTCACCTTCGATGAAGCAGAAAAGTTTTTCCCTTCTGCTTGGCCTTTAGCGCTTAACGTGAACAGATGACACCACTTATCCAGACTGTCGAAGTTTGTGGCTGCGGAGATGGGCGAAAACAAGTGTTTCGTTGTCAAGCTAAGACTCTTTATTATTTTCATGGAAAGTGGCGCAAGCTTGTGGACCTTAGTATCACTTCGTTAAGACATATTACTATTACCAGCCCAAGAAGTACCTTTCTCACAATGTGCAGCTTACTAGATACTGATAAATGCAGAACCACTAGATTCGCATTCGTTGGTTACGGAAAGTTTTTCAGTAAGTTGAAGTTCTCACATTTGCACTCATCAAGAGGCACAATTTTAACCATAATTTCCGTGGCGCAAGCCGCAAGCGGTAGATAAAACACTCTACGATCGAGACGTGTAGCCTTCAGCTGTTAGTGTTTAGTGACTGTTACTGTGTGAGGCCCAACACGCAACACCACTCACCACCCGTCGCACACCCGCCCACATAGAAAAGGAAATTGCGCGCTCAAACTAGGATGCGCTGAACAAACACACAATACACAGCCGGCATGCAGACGCTGCACTGGCACCTAAGTTCCATCATCATGCAGAGCTCGATGTCGCACACGGAATGTTTCCAATGATTCTGGCGAGCCAGGTAGGCGTTTTGAGGCAATCCATAACAATATTTCTAAAACAATCTGCGAAACTTTGAAGCTTGTAACTTGGCAAAAATAGCAGAAAAGTTCAAATGAACGCACCCGCTGAACTTCTTTGAGGTCCATTGACCTTTAAACGTGGCCGGAGTTGACCTCTAACGAAAGCTGGGCAATCCATGTGCCCCGAATCAGGGTGAGCACAGAAATATAGCAGCTTCTTGCACATGCATAGGAAGCATGAAACGCATTTCAATTATTTATTCTTCGCATGTTTGTCGTGATGCTAAGGTCAAGGACATGGGTTGACTTTTTGGCTATGACGGCTGCATTTCGATGGAAGCGAAATGATAAAACGTCTTGGCCTAATTACTTGTAGTTGATTGTTGTAAAAACCCACGCCGTCCAAACTATTTGCACTGTGCTACTGTAGCATGCCTCATAATCACACTGACATCTGGGAACGTGAAACTGTGAAAAGAAGAAACTTTGGATGATTCTTGCGTACTACAACGTATAAGCTGTCACCTTGGTGTTACGATAACGGAGTGCATAGCTCCTAAAATCCTATTTGTTTATTTTGAACACCACTAATTTTTACACCTATTTATTGTTATCCTAGGGGCAAAAGGTTCATTGGTTTGAGTAGGTAGGGTGACATCTGATGGGAAAGTTTTCTTAGCTGCTGAAAAGTGCTTAACTAAAAAGCTTTCAAGTGATTATAGCCTTATGCTGCAATCGGATGGCTCCAGCATAGGGACCTCAGAAACATGACTCAATAATCTTCTGCCGTTTCCTTCATGCGCTAAAAACTGTCGTCTCCTTTATGCTCACTTTGTGCTCATTCGGAGAGAAACAGGGGAGCTACGTAGCTCTCTTATTTTTAAATAGCACGCGCTTTTGTAGGTGCGCTAACGCACATACAAAAGCACATGTCAGTTAGGCGCCCACGTTCAAGAGGCGCGAAGGAAATGAAAATCTCAGGTTAGGGCTAAGACTTCTATTAAAGCTTTGTTGGCATCTTTGTAATACCTTCCTAACGACAGCTGAGATCTACTTTCAGAACGAGCAATGTGATTCACGAAAGAAGTTCGACGAGTAATATTTTCCGTATTTGCAGCTTCAGGTAACGTAGAATATTTCGCAGCCTTACGAGTGCCTTCGTTTTTGGCTATTCGTCCCTACGTTTTAATCATTGTATGCGAATACTGAAAATTCATTTTTGTACAATTTTGTTCAACAGCAAATATGAAAGACGTTGACACAATACATGGTTCCTCACCTTTGTCTTTATTTATATTGTAAATGATTAGGCTTCTTTTGCACTCCCGTAGTGTTCATAATCAAGAGTCGTACGGGGAATAAACTCAAGAGCAGCCTCAAAATGCGAATATGAAAACGCGAGGGGACTTAGGCCATCTATTTAATGTACCATTATTACGAGTTCTGAAAACGGAGTAACGCAACGGTGCCAAGATCTCGTAATGGCGAACAGTTATTACCTCTGGGAGGAGCAGAGCTGTGCCTGCGCCTCAGTGGCCCATTTCTCCTTCAATAGATTGGTTCTCCTGAATGAACAAACTCGAGACTAGGAGCCACAATTCATCTGTATAGGCTCCGTACCGCGCAGAAATCTAGGTAATGACGCCGTTGTAGGACAGTGCCTCATTTGCGGCGAACATCGTATTCAGCCGGGCCCTGCCGTGTGGAGTTCCCAGTTTCAGGTTTATGAACGCACAAGCTTCATGCGCTCGATGCACTATGGCTATTGTTCTGTTGCTCTGTTTGCTTAAGAAAAGTTTTGAGCAGGTTGCTTGACAAGACATGCCTGTAGTATGCGCTTTGCTGCTTCTCCGCGTGTTCATACGCTCAGTAATCAAATCGTGAATATTGAGCTCATCAACGCTGCCATTTTGCACACGCGTTACCTGTATGACTCGGCGAATCGCGCAGTGCCTCCGGAACACCCTTACAATGGCACCATAACGTGCATAATTTCATTGAACCACGCAGAGAAAAGAAATTGCGATGAAGAAATGCTACTTTTGGTAGTAATAACTTTGCCATTTTCTTGTGTTGTTGTTTTAATGACGGCATCCGAGTGTTGAAAACAAGAACGCTGAAGGAGCCAACCACATTCAGCTAGCTTTGCGTGATTTTCAATGGCACGAGAGCAATGTGTAGGCGATGAAGTCGCCTGAGCGGAAGGCGCATTTCTGGTCCTGATGTCTTCTTTTTGTTCATTTGAAAGGCTTTTGTGAGCGTGAATACCCTATGTAAACATGGTGACGAGAACTTTGTAAAATGTTTGCTCATTATGAAAACATTTCTGATTCATTCCATCTGCGAAAATTCAGCATATGGTGAACATTAAGGCAAAGATAAGTAAGTCACCGTAGCACTTTTCTACGTGCTTACCTGACGTGCGGCAACCTAGAGAAAAGAAATTAGCATTGAAACGATAATATATGATATGACATCATTGGAAGCAGTACATGAGTGAAGCTCTAGCAAAGTATCACCCCAATGTCACAAAATGTCTACAAATATACCACATCACGGTAGTGTCTCTTCACAACGAGGCCTGATCGGCTGCTGTACTTTCCGGAATCGCATTCATATATGCGCCTTTAAAAGACCACACGAGACCTCACGAATATATTGCATCCCATTGTTTTATCTGAATTCTGACGAATATTTTTGAAGACACCGACACGTCGATGAACATTCCGTGACGAAATGTGAAATGCTATATTAGGTGTCTGACGCCTGCCCCAAATAAGAGGAAGAGATAAATTTAAGGCAGAGAAATTCCTCGGTGAGTAGAAGTACGAGCACACATACCAACGATCCAAAGGCGGTCGTCGTAACCACTCGTCTCTCTAGCTATTAACTCGATAGCTTTGACGGGCTCATTTCACTGGAATTTCGGCTTGTGTCGGCTTGGCCATCGTTGGTTGATAGTGAGAAATCATCATCTAGAGCTTGACAGAAAAATTTGAGCAAGGTTCCAAGCAAATAAATGATAGGTTTCTGTGTCCGATTGAGGATTTAATCCACGCCGCTCGCATGGCAAGCACGTGTTCTTCCCCACAGCCACACGTATGCTAGGAACCGCAGGGAAAATCCCTTCCTCTGCTTGGAAACGCCACTAAATAAATTGTCATGCTTTACAAACACTCAAATACTGTATGCAGGCTTCAGAATACAACTTGTAATGTCGCAGTCACATTTCGCGGTAAAAGCGTTCATAGAGTCAGAATATCTGATTACCATAACGACTCGTAATTTAAGGCCACCCACCCATTACAAAAGGCACACAAGTTACTACGCGTATTACCTGAAGACCACGTATTGGGTGCATAGCGGGTTCGAAAACCTTTCACACGCATAACTGTTCGTGGTTTAAATCATCGTACCCATTACACAGAACACAGTCATATACGAAAGCTTCACTTACAGAAGTTACACTCAACTTCATTTATTATTTGAAGTTATGCGTAACTTAATTTATTGAGTAACGTCATACAAGAAAAAAATCACATCATATTCACGGAGTGAATGATGATGAGTGGGGCGAAGCGCCCATCCGTACACCTGTCCGTCTATGCATGTGTCTGTCTGTCTGTCTGCCTGTCTGTCCGTCTGCCTGTCTGTCTGTCCGCCCATCCACCCGCCCGCCCGCCCGCCCGTCCGTCCGTCCGTCCGTCCGTCCTCTCATAATCATATAGTAGTTTTGGGATGTTAAACCCCACATATCAATCAATCAATCCTGTCTGTCTGTCTGTCTGTCTGTCTTTCTGTCCGTCCACCTGTCTGCCCACCTGTCTGTCCATCTGTCTCTCTGTCTGCCTGCCTGCCTGCCTGCCTGCCTGCCTGCCTGCCTGCCTGCCTGCCTGCCTGCCTGCCTGTCTGTCTGTCTGTCTGCCCGTCTGTCTGTCTGCCTGTCTGTCTGTCCACCTGTCTGTCTGTCTGTCCGTCCGCCCGCCTGCATGCCTGACTGCCTGTCCGTCTGTCCGTCCGTTCGTCCGTCTGTCCACCTGTCTGTCTGTCTGTCTGTCCGTCCGTCCGCCTGCCTGCCTGCCTGTCTGTTTGTCTGTCTGTCTGTCTGCCTGCCTGCCTGCCTGCCTGCCTGCCCGTCTGCCCGTCTGCCCGTCTGTCTGTCGGCTGTCTGTCTGTCTCTCTGTCCGTCCACCTGTCTGTCTGCCTGCCTGCCTGCCTGTCTGTCTGTCTGTCTGTCTGTCTGTCTGTCTGTCTGTCTGTCTGTCTGTCTTCCTGCCTGCCTGGCTGCCTGCCTGCCTGTCTGTCCATCCGTCCGTTCGTCCACCTGTCTGTCTGTCTGTTCGTCCGTTCATCCGTCCGTCTGTCTGTCTGTCCGTCTGTCTGTCTGTTTGTCTGTCTGTCCGTCTGTCTGTCTGTCCTTCTGTCTGTCTGTCTGTCTGTCTGTCTGTAGATATGCTGTGGCTAGCAAAAGGGACGCGGAACTGCCATTGACAAATAAGGAGTTTCGCCCCTAAAAGTATGCATTAAGTGGTTGTAGTGCCCACTAGGGACAGGATATTCAGTTCGAAGCATAAGGGTACCACAACTTTTCCACGCGAAGCATTTCTTTGTGCACTGCTGGGACTTTGAGCATGTGTCTACGTATCTATCCATCTATCTAGCCACCGAAGTCTGGGTGCTCGCATGATCAACCCCTTAAGTTGTTGTAAATCAAAATTTGTAGAGGGAAATTATAGTGGTTTTGCTAATGATGTTACGGAAAATAAAGTATACACTGGTGAGCAAATGCGTACTGGTGAATATACTGGCGAGCTAATGCGTATGACGCTGCTGCAGTCCAAGCACGTTCCCGTTCAGCACTTCGTCGTCGTCATCCTCAGGAATCTACTTAGCCCGCCACATTACCCGCCGGCGGCAGAAGCACCGTCCCGGTGCGATCAATTCTCGAGGCGTGAGAAGTATGGTTTAAGCCGTGAGACGTGCACTATATCGGTCGGGACTGAAGCTGGTACTGACGTGGTATGGAGTGGAGCTATCTCATAGGTCACGCTGGTGACCTTGCGTTGACGCGGTAGGGGCCAACGTAACGGGACATTAGTTTTTCGCTGAGACCAACCCGAAGTGATGGTAACCACAGCAAGACGAGTGACTCCGGAGAGTACTGTACGTCGTGGTGCCGGCGATCGTAAGCACTCTTTTGGTTAAGCTGCGAGGCACATAAACGATCCCGGGCGACTTGGCGGGTGATGTCAGCTCGGGCCAGGGCATCACGAGCATAAGCAGTCGATGAGGGGGCGTCAGATTGGAACATGGTGTCCATGAGCAAAGGCGGGTCATAACCGAACAGTAGGTAAAAAGGGGAAAATCCAGCTGTATCATGACGTGAACTGTTGTATGCGAAGGTAACGAAAGGTAAGTGGATGTCACAATCTTTGTGATCCTTGGAGACGTACATCGCTAACATATTCGTCAAGGTATAGTTGAGGCGTTCCGTGAAGCCATTGGTTTGCGGATGGTACGCTGTAGTGAACTTGTGGTGGGTAGAGCTGGATAGCAGGAGCTCGTCGACTACTTTAGATAGAAAACAGCTGCCGCGGTCGGCGATCAACTGACGAGGAGCACCATGACGCAGAATGATGTCATGAAGAAGGAAATCGGCTACATCAGTAGCGCAGCTGGTGGGGAGGGCGTGAGTAGCGGCATACCGCGTTGCGTAGTCGGTAGCAATAGCAATCCACTTATTACCAGTGGCCGACACGGGAAAGGGTCCTAGAAGATCGAGGCCGACTCGGAAAAATGGCTCATCTGGTACTTAAATGGGTTGGAGGGCACCAGCAGGTCTCAGAGCAGGTGTCTTGCGGCGCTGGCAGAGGTCGCATGCCGCAACGTACTGTCGCACAGAACGGTAGAGGCCAGGCCAAAAGAATCGGTGGCGAATGCGGTCATACGTGCGTTACACCCATAGGTGTCCAGTGGAGGGGGCATCATGCAGCTGGGCCAAAACGTCTGAGCGAAGATGCACAGGAACAACGAGTAAAGAGAGAGAGAGAGAAAGATGCAAGGAAAGGTAGGGAGGTTAACCAGACGCACATCCGGTTTGCTACCCTGCACTGGGGAAGGGATAAAGGGAAGAAAAGAGGTTGCAGAAAGATGAGAAGGTACACACAATCACGAGCACACTCGGGGAGCACACACAGTCTACAGGCGGTCGCTCAGGTTTGTTGACTTGAGGTAAAGTAGCAGTGCTTTTGTTGCTTTCTGCGCAACTGAGGCAGATGCGCAAGGTCCTAGTATCTTCTGCACACAAAATGGTCCGGGGTCAAGTCGATTCAAAACCATCCGGAGCTGGCATCGCTGTGTGTCGTAGCAAGTGCAGCTGCACAGGACGTGTTCGATGGTCTCTTCAGCTCCGCAGTAGTCGCATCTAGGAGTGTCTGCCATACCAATGCGAAAGGAGTACACCTTTGTAAATGCAACATCCAACCAAAGGCGGCATAACAGTGTCGCATCGGAGCGGGAAAGTTGTGATGGTAGCTTTAGCTTGAGCGAAGGATCCAGTTCATAAAATTGACACCTTTGGAAGCTGGTAGACGCCCAGAACGTGCGTGTGAGATCTCGAGCCAGCAGGTAAAGTTGTCTTGCTGCATCATTCCTTGATAGAGGAATCGGGACTACACGGGTTTCTTCATGGGCTGAGTGGGCTGCATCATCGGCTAATTGATTTCCCGTAATACCGATATGTCCAGGCAGCCATTGATATATAATATCATGCCGTCGTGCTAGAGCTTCATGATGGCAATGTCTTATTTCTTGTACCAGTTGGTCATGACTCCTCCTACGCATGGCAGACTGCAAACTCTGAAGCGTTGCCTTCGAATCACAGAATACGACCCATTTTCTTGGACGTTCTTGAACGAGGTATTGTAAAGCAGCCCTTATAGCAGCAAGCTCTGATGACGTAGATGTAGTCATATGCGACAACTTAAACTTGATTGTCATTTCTGCAGCCGGAATTACAGCGGCACCTGATGAGCTGCTGGATGAGACGGACCCATCAGTGTATATCTGCGTTCGGTCTAAGTACAACTCATGTAATAATAGCAGTGTTGCTTGCTTCAATGCTACTCTGGAGTGACTGGTTTTTTTTTTGATTCCCGGAATTTCTAGACGTACTTGCGGCTGGTCGAGGCACCACAAAGGACAAGCCGTTCTCACAGCTGGCGTATATCCAGATGGAATGCTGTTTAGGTGCTTGGCTATGACGTCTGAAAACGTAGCACGTGGTCTTCCGGAAGGTAGAAGGGCCAAGTGGTGGTCGGGGACACGGCTAGCATGTCGAATATGCGCTCTGAGGCAATCCACAACTATATATGCCCTGACCGGATGGTCTTTGGCAAGCATGATTGTGGCATAAGTAGAAGCGCATCGGGGCAGTCCTAGGCAGATACGCAGTGCCTGACCCTGCAAACTCTCCAATGAATGAGTATTCGATTTGCAAGTGTTAGTCAGTACCGGCAAGCTGTAGCGCAATAGACCCAGAAATAGGGCCCTGTACAGCTGTAGCATGGAGGCCACAGAAGTTCCCCATGCTTTACAGCACAAAAATTTCATGACATGCACAATAGATAGCAGTCTCTTCTTCAAGTACGCACAATGTGGGCTCTATGAAAGACTTCTTTCGATTATTATGCCCAGGAAACGATGCGTCCGTGCATATTTGACACTCTGCCCATTGATGTAAACAGGGTATGGCGTCATTGGTTTGCGTGTAAACGCCATCAACGCGCACTTCACAGTTGATAACGAGTAAAAGCTCAGCACCATCAAGGCGGGTGTTGTAGCAGTGCAATATGTCGTTGTGAAGAACGAACAGTTGTAAGGAGTGGTCAGGGTGGGGAGAGTGCAGACCATTGATAATAGCACGCAAAGAGGGGTCGCGGCCTTATTCAGCAGCTATGTCGGTGAAGTCGGTAATTGAAAGAAAGAGGGCCTCTTGCTCATCTTTCCTCATGTCAGGGGGATCGACTGGGTAACGGGACAAGCAGTCGGCATCCTTGTGAAGTTGTCTGGATTTATAGGATACCGAAAAAGTGTAATCTTGTAAGCGCAGCGCCCAGCGACCAAGGCGTCCCGTAGGGTCCTTGAGTGAGGAGAGCCAGCAAAGCGCATAGTGGTCGGTAATAACTGAGAATGGTCGGCCATACAGGGACGGTCGGAATTTCGCAATGGCCCAGACGAGAGCTAAGCACTCGCGTTCTGTGACGGAATAATTTTGTTCCGAGCGCTACAACAGTCGGCTTGCATACGCGACGACGCGGTGCATGCCTTGTTGCCGCTGCGCGAGTACTGCGCCTATGTCGTGGCCACTGGCGTCAGTACGAAGCTCCGTGGCGCCAGATGGGTCGAAGTGTGCTAGGACTGGTGAATCGGTGAGAATGTCAACGAGCGACGAGAAGGCGTTTGCTTGTTGTTAGCCCCAGGTGAATGTGACATCCGTTTTGAGGAGGCCGGTTAGAGGACGGGCTACTTCAGCAAACTTCTCGACAAAACGGCGGAAATAGGAGCACAGTCCCAGAACGATCTGCCAGTAGCCTGAGCGAAGGTCTATTGAAGAGAAATATTTGGCACCGTACAAGCAATCGAGTGCATCATCTATGCGTGGTAGGGGATAGACATCTTTCTTGGTAATACGGTTGACATGGCGGTAATCAACACAGAATCTCCAGCTATTGTCCTTCTTTTTAACAAGTACAACGGGTGAAGACCAGGGACTAGATGAGGGTTCGATTATGCCCTTATCAAGCATTTTATTGACTTCTCACTGTATAATAGCACGCTCCGGGGCTGACACACGGTAGGGTCGTCGTCGAATGGGTCGAGCGTCACCGGTGTCGATGCGATGGGTTGCCACAGATGTCTGGCCCAAATTACGGTCGCCGAAGTCAAAGATGTCCTGATAAGAAGCAAGCACACGGCAGAAAGCAGAGACTTGTTCGGAGGTGAGCTTGTCAGATAGCATTGGCTTGAAAAGGTCGGTACAGGAACGTGACGAGAACGACGTTGATGAAAAATCGGGTGGTGAATCGGTGGTTAGAGTGGAAACTGTGTGGTCGACCAGTGGTGTAAGATGCGCAAGTGACATGCCGCGAGGAATAACTTGCGCTGAGAGGCCGAAAATGAGGACAGGAAACGAAGTTAGGTTGTCCTTAACGGTAACCACCGTGTTAGGGAGTGCAACTTTGCGTGTCATGGCGACGTCAGAAATTGAGACAGGAACATAATCACCATCGGGTACTGCAGGATATGGCGAGAGTTGGACTTGGACTGCGGCTTGCGGCGGAAGTCTAAGAAAATCGACAGAGTGGAGACGAGGTGGGCTGGTAGAGACGGTCTCCGAAAAGGATAGTAGTTCGAGCCGAAGAAGACCTTTGGAACAGCCAATGAGCGCAGCGTGTGAAGTCAGAAAGTCGAGTTCAAGGATGAGGTCATGAGGACGATTTTCCAGTACAGCAAACAGAACTGAAGTATGATGCTCAGAAATTGTTATTCGCGCAGTGCACATCCCAAGGACAGCAGGAGTACTCCCATCTGCTGTACGAACGGTAGGTGCAATCGCAGCCGTCAGAACTTTTGGGAGGCGGCGGCGGAGGTCTGAGCTCATCACAGATATTTGCGCACCGGTATCAATAAGAGCAGTTACACGTAAACCATCAACGAAAATTGTAAGAAGGTTGCACCGCTGGTCGGGAGTAATTAGAGGATTTGCAGTCATAGTCGTGTATGCAGCGTCACCTCCGGGGGCAGCACCGGCTAGTTTTCCGAGCGACGGTCGTAGGGAGACCGAGAACGGCGGGGTTGGGGTGAGCGGGACTGACGACGCAAGGGCGATGGCGAGCGACTGGTCCGACGTTCTGGATTATGCTCTGCACCTGTCTCAGCACGGTAGGACGGGGCATAAGGTGCACGTTCAGAGCGAGGCCGCCAATTATAGAAGCTCGGTCAAGGTGATGAGGTCCAATGGCTGCGGCAATGGCGAGCGATGTGTCCTATCCGATGGCACGTGAAACATATGGGCTGATCATCATGAGTGCGCCATTCAGCTGGGTTTCGTCGTGGCGCGAACTTGCGGTTCGGAGTGGCAGCCGCAACGACTGGAGCCGAGCTGGAAGTAGCAGGGGCATTTTGATGAGGTGGCGAAATGCCCATATTCGCGATCTTCTGGCGAACCACGGCCTGTATCATTGAAACAGCATCGAGGTTGTGTCCTGGCGCGCTGACGCTAGACATAGCTGGAGCCATAGCCTCAAGTTCCCGACGGACTATTCTGGTGACGTTTTCTGGCGCTGGTGGTTGGTGTAATGTGGGCAAATCTTCGCAAGAGGACGTAGCCGCCGTGTTGGGAAGGCGGTCAAATCGGTGAACTATGCGCCTACTTTTTGCCCGTTCGAAGCGATGACATGCTTCGATGACCGACTCCACCGTCGAGCAGTCCTTGCGCAGGAGAAAATTGAAGGCGTCATCCGCAATTCCTTTCAGGATGTGTCCGACTTTGTCCTCGTCGAGCATGTCCTTGTCGACCTTGCGGCACAAAGCCAACACGTCCTGGATGTACGCGATGTACGGCTCTTTGGATGTCTGGGCACGAGTCGCAAGCTCTTTCTTTGCGGCCACTTGACGTCTGATGGGTTTCCCAAATAGATAGCGCAATTTCTGCTTACAGACGTCCCAGCTAGTCAACTCTTCTTGATGTGTCTCGTACCAGAGTTTTGCCAGCCATGCAAGTAGAAGATGATGTTCGCCAACATAAGCGTCCGACCCCAATTGTTGCTGCTGCTGACGCGCTCATATTGAACCAGCCAGTCATCGACGTCTATGCCACTTGTGCCGTTGAATGGATCTGGGTCACGAGGTTGCACCACAATGATCGGCTGCGGGGCTGACGGATCTTGTTGACATTAAGTAGCCTGGTCAGTCATCATGGTAGCTGCAATGTGCCGTCCGCTGCGAAGATCCAGCTCAATGGGCTGTATAGCGAGTGGTACCCAGCACCTCCACCAATGATGTTACGGCGAATAAAGTATACACTGGTGAGCAAATGCGTACTGGCGAATATACTGGCGAGCTAATGCGTACGACGATGCTGCAGTCCGAGCACGTTCCCGTTCAGCACTTCGTCGTCGTCATCGTCAGGCATCTACTTAGCCCGTGACAACATGACTTGCTCGCCATAACGTGATTAATTTCACTATCCCATCACTACGTCGTCAAGCACTTTTCGCCGGACAGTGGCCCATACCATCGGTAATGTAGGTGCCCCTGGTATGCGGGTATGTGCCACAAGTGATTGACCCGTCATATCTACCGAAAACACACACGGGTAGTTTTAACGCATGGCCGTTAAGATAAGCAAGACATCGGCAGCATGGGTCCGACGAATGCAAAGAATAAGTGTGCCTGCAGGAATCAAACCCCAGCATTTCGCGTGGCAGTGAAGTATTCTACCACAGAGCCACGCCCGGTCTCGGCGGAATTACTTTTCAAATAGACCCTTACGTTCGTGAAACGTGAATTGTAGTTGCATTCCTGACCATTCAGTTTTATAAATATTGCATATGTACAGTCACGCGTGACATGAAGGTTATCGCGTGGGCGTCGACCAGCGTAACGTCTAAGTAGCCTATTGCGTCTCAGAGGCGTAGCGTGATACCACCCTTTCCTACACTTGTTAGGAAAGCGTGATACCGCCCTTTCTAACAAGTGTATCACTCGCTAACGACGTGGCACTCTTGTATTTTATAATTTCGAAAGTCTGCCACTAGGTGTATTTTTATTCAAAAACACACATACAGATTTGCTTCGTCTCCAAAGTCCAATAGAGAATGGTGCTGAGGTCCACGAATTCAACAGTAAAAGTCGGGTAGCCGGCCAGGCCTACGACCTGTTGCATGGATGTGACGACAACGGCTTAATTGTATAGCAATTCAGGTCCACAGTCAGTGTGAGGCAGTTACATTCTACATTGGGGCGTCAGGAAATGGGCATGATGTGCCAAACAGGCCTCGGTACTTTTGCGCTAAAACGGTGGTTACCATTGGGTAAACGACACCCCAACACCAAGCCTTTCCAACGTAACCTCCTCTCAGCGGGTTAAACCACCAGGATATTTTATCTCCACGGCGGTATAAGAGATAGTGTGGTACGTTGAAGGCCTTCTTTTTCCCGGAGCATCTGTTCTTGAGCGTAGTCAGGAAAATGCGGAAGCGCGTTCGATGTATCTGGGGGTGCTACCAAATTAGCTTTGACAAGGTCCCGCAAAGCGGCCAGTAGAAACCGCTGAGCACGTATTTGCACACACGCGGAGGCAGCAAGATGGGGAATACTGTCTGGTAGGGTTCCTGGTTGATGCTCATGCGATAACCTTCAAATCGCGCTCGACTGAACTCTTTTGAGCAAGCCGTCACGTCAGGTAAACGTCACTTGTAGTTAGGTTAAAATCCACTGAACTTGATTTAGGTTGCACTGTTCACGGCTAGCGTGAATGCTCGCTACAGTCGTCGCGAGCATCAGCGCTTAAAGCTTACGCCTTCTGGTGTTGTTAGTATTGTTACGGGGATTACAAATACACGGAAGATAGAAACGAGTGTATTTGCAATATTTACAGGTAGGTGTGACACCCCGGGGCTGCTAGGATCTCGCTCGGAATCCGCTTATTCTTCATCGATGCGTCTACAAAGGGGCGGAGCCATTCCCACTGCCTCGTAACATCACCCCCGGCGGACGAAGCGCCGTCACGGCACCGCTAAGTCAATCAGGACTGGCAGTGTTGTAGCGTTTCAGTCGCGACACATGGACAACATCAGTAGGTGGTGTGGCAGAAGATGAATGTGGCAGAAGATGAGTGTGGAAGATGAGTGTGGTAGTCGACGTCGGTGACCTTGCGGAGAACTTTGTAGGGCCTGGTGTATCGTGGAAGGAGCTTCTCACACAAACCTTCACGCCGATGCGGCGTCCAAAGTAGGACGAGAGAGTCAGCAGGGTAGTCAACGTTGTGGTGCGTCATCATAGCGGACTTTTTGGGAGGCCTGAGATGCAGTGAGCCTTGTGTGTGCATTTTGGCGAGCGACACGGGCTTGAGAAGCAACGTCCTGAGCATACACTGTTGGTTTGAGAGTGTCAGAAGGAAGGAGTGTGTCGAATGGCAACGCAGGGTTGCGGCCGTACAGAACAAAAAACGGAGAATAGCCGGCAGTGTCATGACTTGATGAATTGTACGCAAACGTAACGTAGGGGAGCATTGCGTCCCAGTCACGTGGATCAGCGGAGACGTACATGGACAACATGTCTGTAAAAGTTCGGTTGAGGCGCTCTGTGAGACCTTTGGTCAGGAGATGACAGGCAGTAGTAAGGTTGATGTTCGGTACAGCATCTACGGAGGATTTCGTCGATAACTTTGGCGAGGAAGCAACGGCCACGATCCGTCAGAAGCTGACGCGGAGCCCCGTGCCGCAGAATGACGCCATTCAGTAGAAAGTCTGTGACGTCTGTAGCACAGCTACTTGGTAAGGCACGAGTTATAGCGTATCTGGCCGCATAGTCAGTTGCGACAGTGATCCGTTTGTTGCCTGACATGGATGTTGGGAAAGGTCCGAGCAAGTCGAGGCCGATGCGGAAGAATGGTTCCGGGTGAATGTCGATAGGTTGGAGCAGGCCAGCCGTTCAGAGAGCAGGACGTTTGCGACGCTGGCAGCGCTTGCAAGCTGCGACATAGCGGCGCATAAATTTATACAAGCCAGGCAAAAAGAACCATTGCCGCACGCGGTGATAGGTGCGCGAAAAACCCCGGTGTCCTGCCGTCGGAGCGTTATGCAGATGTTGAAGAATGGTGGCACACAGGTGCCTGGGAATAACTAACAAAAACTCCGGGCCATCAGGCTTCATGTTGTGGTGGTACAAAATTTTGTTGTGGAGGACGTATTGACGAAGCGAAGGGTCAGAGTGTTCTGAAGATACTCACTCAATGACCGTCTGGAGGCTTGAGTACCGGTGCTGCTCTGCGCCGATGTCATGGAAATCGGATATGGCGAGCACACAAGAATCGCTCTCATGGACAGCGAGGCTAGCAGGGTCCACAGGATAACGCGAGACCCAATCAGCATCTTAGTGTAACCTGTCAGACTTATAAATTACGGCGAAGTTATACTCCTGGAGACGTAGAGCCCAGCGACCTAGGCGACCAGTTGGGTCCTTGAGCGACGACCACCAACACAGAGCGTGGTGGTCCGTAATAACTGAAAACTCCCCGTCGTGCAAGTAGGGCCAAAATTTCGCTACAGCCCAGACCAACGCAAGACACTCGGGCTCCGTTATCGAATAGTTTCGCTCAGATGTGGAGAGAAGTCGGCTGGCATACGCAATAACACCCGCTGGTGTTGAGCGAGGACGGCGCCGATGTCGTGAGCATGGACGGGTCGAAGTGCGCCAATATTGGTAGTGAAATGAGCAGCTGGATCAGCGTGGAAAACGCGGTTGCTTGGTCTTGGCCCCACGAGAAGGGCGCATGCTTTTCGAGAAGATCAGTGAGTGTTCGTGCAATTGTAGCAAAATCGCGTACAAAACGTCGGAAGTACGAGAATAAGCCCAAAAATACAAAGAACATCTTTGGTAGTAGAAGGCAGAGGAAAGTTCTTGCTAGCGCTAATCTTATCCGGGTCTGGTTGAAAGCTAGCAGCACTTACACGATGACCAAAGACCGTGGTTTCTCGTAGGCCGAAATTGGACTTTTTCGCGTTCAGCTGAAGTCCCGCTCGACGAAAAACGGCTAGAATGGTCGACCAACGAGTTAGGTGGCTTTCAAATGTTAGGAAAAACACAATCACATCGTCGAGGTAGCAAAGGCACATGGACCATTTATAACCACGGAGGTCCATCATGCGTTTGAACGTTGCCGGGGCGTTGCACAGCCCAAAAGGCATAACTTTGAACTGATAAAGGCCGTCTGGTGTGACGAAGGCCGTTTTTCGCGGTCTATGTCGTCGACGGAAATTTGCCAATAGCCTGAACGCAGATCTATAGATGAGAAGTATCGCGCGCCTTGAAGGTAGTCAAGGGCGTCGTCGATTCGTGGCAGCGGATATACGTCTTTGCGGGTTATCTTGTTCAAGGCATGGTAGGCAACGCAAAATCTCCAATTGCCATCCTTCTTTTTGACTAAAACAACAGGTGACGCCCATGGACTTGAAGAGGCGTTTATGACTCCTTTGGAGAGCATCTTCTCGACTTTTTGTTGTATGACCTCGCTTTCGGACTGGGAAATACGATATGGTCATCGTCTAACAGGACTAGCATCGCCGGTATGTATTTGATGACGCACGACGGACGTTTGACATAAAGGGTGGTCATCGATGTCGAAAATATCTCGGTAGGTGGTAAGAACGTGGAGGAGTTGCGTATCCTGACAGGGTGCAAGATCAGGGGCAATCATCATCATGATTTCATCGGTAGGTGCGTTTAATTGGCTGGATGCAATAGGGACGAGCAGTCTTCAGGGTCTAATGCCACGATGTTACATGCATCAAGTGCGGAAACATGATGTTGCGGCTCTCGGCGCTGTTCACCAGTTGTCGCTTCGAATTCCAGCGCTGATCACCAGTTGTTGCTGACCGGGGTCTACCCGGCCTTTTGTGGTAGCGTGGTGTAACTTAGGGTGGAGGAAACGAACGATGACAAAATGGCGATACGAAAAACAAACAAGTTTATGGCACTATTTACAATTATTTACAGCATGAGGTTAGGAGTTCACAAACGACAAACGTGGTGGTTGAACCGTTACATGGTTCAGAGTGACGTCCCGCCTTCTGCGGCGTCGTTTTAAACCCTGTCGGGCTCCTCCTCCTTGATTGGAACGTCAATCACACACACATGACACCGCCCACAGGGTATAATTCAGTAGCACATGGTCCGCCGAATAGTTATTGCCCCTCTTGATGCAATGCTCTGAGGATAGGGGAAATGGGGTTTCTTCCCGGAACAATTTGGTGGTTGCGATGCTTCTTCCGCCTTTCCCAGGAAGGGCAGCCAAGAAGTAGACACTTGAATCGCGGAGACACGACCTGTGCGGTCGGTCTGCTTCTCCGTCTCGCTAAACAAGCCGGCCCGGAGGAATCGCTTGTGGGGACATTGGCTCACGAACCGTCTTTTATACCCTTTGTCGCTCCCCTCCGCGGGATGCTTGTTCCAAGAGAACTGGGGTCCTAGGCGTGGGAGCGCTGCCCAGCTACGCTTCTCAGTGACAGCCTGGCGCCTACTGACGATGGTCATAACAATGGCCTAACGAAATGTCTTGCGGGAGAACTTGGGTCGAACTAATAATGTTGAGAAGTGGAAGCTGAACGTTGTCCACAATAGTCACGATGGTATGTGGCACAGCAACACTTCGCGGCAAGAGCACATCCACTAATGGGGACACTATGTAGTCATCGTCAGGAAGAGCTGGTGATATCGTTAAGGCCACAAACGTGGTGGCTTGCGGTGAAAGCCGAACATAAACAACAGCGCACAAGCGGTGTGACGGTGAGGACGGCACAGCCCCAAGTCGAAGCAGTTCAAGTTGGACAACGCTGGTTGCACAGTCGATGAGATCGGCTTGAGTGGACAAGAAATCCAATCCAAGAATCAGGTCATTGGGGCACTGCTCAATAACTGCTAATAAAGTTCAGGCTGTCAAGGTGGATGGACGTGTTTTTTGAGCGCTCCGGATCGACTGCGCAGATAAGTGTTGTTGCATGTTTCGAGCTTGTCTCTATAATTATAAGGCAGCGGTTGAAATCTTCGTAGCACTTATTTTATGGTACGGCTTTTTCGGGGGCCAGTCACCAGGTATTTATTAGTTAGTGCGGGTGTGTGTGTTGGAATTTTTTTGTTGTTGTTTTTTTTTCTTTTGCCACCCCGTTGGGGAGGTGCGCGTACACTGAACACGCAAATGTTTGTAGTAGAGCTTGGACTTTCTTTTTTTTCGTACTGCAGGGCTCGAGTTTAGTAATTATCGAGTATAGGGACAATTGGTGTCAGAAAGGCATGGTTAAAAAGACTGTAAAGTGTTCAGGATGTGGAGTGGGTTTGAAAGTGGACCCAAGCGTAGAAGCGGATGGAGAAGAGGCTGACGCGAAGTGTAGGCAATGTGAGGTCGAGGAAAAAATGGAGAAAATGATGGTTGCCCAGAGTGAACTGCTGATGAGAATCGCCAAACTCGAGACTGCGTTGGCGACAGAGCAAGAAAAACGAGGGCAACGGGAGAAATACTGAAGTCCGCCGAGGAAGTGCTAGCGGAGCTGAACAAAGAAGCGACCTACCGAGAGAACAGTAGGGAACCGGCACCCAGAATGGTGGAGAAGGAAAAGCAAGCAAGCTTGCAAAAAACAGGTTTAGCCGGTTCAACTGTCGCAAGGCCCAGCTTCAGCGAGGTAGTGGTGGGGCAGGAAGGGAACAAAAGAGCCGGCGTCACAGGTGCAAGTAGCCCCCAGGTGCAGAACGCTCCAGCGGAAAAGTCACAGCATGTGATAATCGCCGGGGACTCAAATTTAAATCGATGCACAGAAGCCATCAAAGAGAGGGTAAAAGGTGACAAGAGGGTTGCAGTAGGGGCGTTCCCAGGACGCAAGCGGGAAGCAGTCATGAAGCAAGCGAGCGCAAAGCTCAAAACGACAGCTGATAGACGCAACCTCGTGATAATTCTTGGCGGTTTAAACGATGTCCTAAATGAAGATGCAGCAGGACTAGCAGCCACACTGGCGAAAGGCGTCGATGACATGCGCGCCACTTCTCCTAAGGTACAGGTAGTGATATGCACGATACCGGAGGTACCGGTGCGTGATAGCAACCTGCAAAGAGCGGTGGTCAACGCAAACAAAGAGATATGGCGGATGAGTCGAGAGAAAGGCTTTGAGGTGGTGGAAATAAACAGAGAGGTGCATAGGTGGGGGGGTTTTCAGCGAGACAGAATTCACTTCGATGGGCGGCTAGATCATGAGGTGGGTTGGCGACTTGCAGGACGCGCAGTAGCTTTTTTGGGGGGCAAGCGAGCCCTTCGGGGTGCAGGATAGCTAGTAACGAGGAAAACAACCAGGGAGACTCTTCGACAGGTGGTATGGACAGATACGATTCCAAAGTGGCCCCAATCTCTAAGATACGTAGAGTCCGGGGCATAAATAGACGTAGCCACGAGCGCCGAGCCAATTCAGACATAGGGTATATTAACATGCAGGGTGGTAGGAACAGGCTGAAGTGGGAAGAGATAGAAGAACAGCTAAGGGAAGAGAGGCCGATGGTATACGGTTTTGTAGAAACACATCTCAGGGACATGGAACAACCTCCGAACAATCCGGACTACGCGTGGGAGTATTGTAATAGAACAGAAGGCAGCAGAAAGGGGGGTGGTATTGGGGCATTCATTCATAAAAGTACAGACTGGCAAAGGGTCAAGCAGGAGTGCAAGGAACATTAATGGCTAAAAGGGAAAGTGGCTGGTCAAATGACACTCCTTGGTTTCGTGTACTTGTGGACGGGAGCAAAGGCCAGAGAGGAAAACCAGGCAATGGTAGAGTGTATATCATAGGACATTCAGGAGTTAAAAAGAGAGTGCGAGATAATTATACTAGGAGACATGAATTCGCACATAGAAGTTATAGATGGGTATACCGACCCGACAGGCAAAATGATCATGGATATGTGTGAAAGGCTTGATTTGATCATTTGCAACAGTACCGAGAAGTGTGAAGGGCAAATAACATGGGAGGTAGGAAGGCTTCAGTCGACGATAGATTAAGCACTGATGTCACATGGGATGTATGATAAGCTCAGGGAAATGCACATAAATGAAGGTGGCTCCAGAAGTCTGGGTAGCGATCACAAACGTATCAAGCTAAGTTTTGGAAGAGCAGTGAAAGTGGGAAGGAGACGAGATGAGCAACTACAGGAAAATTTTTATCCAGAAAGGCAAATTGAAATGGCCACTAAACAAATTGAGAAAGTAATCACGGAGGATAATAAGACAGTGTGGACATACACGAATCTAATTAGACTCTTTGAGATAGAGCTTGCTAAGACGCGTGACAAGTCGCCCCGGAAAAGAAGACACAAACCGAAAAGGTGGTGGGATGAGGAATTTAAGAGAGCCATAGCAACACGTCAGGAAGCCTCTAGGGAACACAGACATGCTAAGCAACGGGGTAAACCGACAGATGATGTGGAAAGAAAATGGTCAACCTTTCTAAGCTGTAGAAGGGATGCATCCCTTCTGATCAATGAAAAGATTAGAAGGAAGGGAGCTCAGTGGCTGGCAGAAGTACATAAAAAAGATAGAAAGGCAGCTGCGAAATTTTGGAACCATCTAAACTCCCTAAGAGATGAGACGAGCCTAGAGCAGAACTTTATAACTACAGCCCAAGGTGCTAGGCTAGAAGGGGACGAAGCTATTGAATATATAAGAACAAGGGTGACAGAAAAATTTCAACAAAGAAGTACTTTATGCACCACAATAGACAAAGACGAATCAAGTGGTGCAATGGCTCCATTTTCACAACAAGAGTGGGAAAGGGCTGAGAAAAGGGTTCCTAGTAGTACATCAACAGGCCCAGATGGCATTCCAATTAGGCTGATAAAAACATTAGGTCCGAAGTCTAAGCAGGCTTTGAGAGAGGCAGTGAGTACAATAATAATCGACGGTGAAGTTCCCGATGGATGGAAACTTAGCAGGATGAGCAAGATCTATAAAGGAAAGGGGGACAAAGCTGACATAAACAACTACCGTCCTATAACAGTGACATCAGTGGTCTACAGGCTGGCGATGCAGATTATAAAGGAAAGACTGCAGGCGTGGATAGAGGATGAGGGGGTGCTGGGGGAACTGCAGAATGGGTTTCGGAAACACAGGAGGTTGGAAGACAATCTGTTCTCACTGACGCAGTGCATCGAAATAGCAGAAAAAGAACACAGGCCCCTGTGGCTAGCATTTGTGGATATCAAGGGAGCGTACGATAGCGTGGTTCAAGAGGAATTGTGGGGAATACTGGACACACTAGGCGTGGAACATGTAGTCACTAATCTTTTAAAGGGTGTCTATAAAGGTAACAAGGTAGTTATAAAGTGGGAGAAACAGGTATCCAAGCCTGCAGAGGTAAAACGGGGGCTTAGGCAGGGGTGCCCCCTGTCACCCTTATTATTCATGATGTACCTACAAGGATTAGAGGCAAAATTAGAGGGAAGTGGACTGGGCTTCAACCTCTCTTTAGTCAAACAAGGAAAACTTATTGATCAGGCACTACCGGCATTATTGTACGCAGATGATATAGTGCTAATGGCCAACAACAAGGAAGATTTGCAGAGATTGATGGACATCTGCGGTAATGAGGGAGATAGGTTAGATTTTAGATTCAGTAGGGAAAAATCAGCAGTCATGATTTTCAATGACAACGAAGGTAGTGAGCTTAGAATACAGGAGGTCACGCTAGAGATGACAGATAAATACAAATATCTGGGCGTATGGCTAAGCAATGGGACCGAGTATCTGAGGGAACACGAAATATACGTGACGACTAAAGGTAACAGGAATGCAGCAGTCATGAAAAATAGGGCACTGTGGAATTACAATAGGTATGATGTTGTGAGAGGAATATGGAAAGGGGTCATGGTTTCTGGGCTGACGTTCAGCAATGCGGTCTTGTGCATGAGATCAGAAGTTCAAGCAAGATTAGAAATTAAGCAACGTGGAATAAGTAGGCTTGCTTTAGGAGCTCACGGGAATACACCAAATCAGGGAGTACAAGGTGATATGGGATGGACATCATTTGAGGGCAGGGAAGGCTAGCAGCAAGATAAAATTTGAGAAGCGATTGAGAGAAATGGGGGAAGAGCGTTGGGCTAGGAAGGTTTTCAGCTACTTGTACATGAAGAATGTCGATACAAAATGGAGGAAGCGAACCAAGAAGTTGACTGGTATATATTTAGAAAACAGCAGGTGGCCAAACCAAAAAGAACTATCGGTTAAGAAAAAAGTGAAGGAAACGGAGACTGACATGTGGAGAATGGGCATGATTAAGAAGTCCGCACTAGAGATCTATCGAACTTTTAAGCAGGAAATTGCCAAGGAAAGGATCTATGATAATACTCGGGGTAGTTCTCTACTGTTTGAGGCCAGGACGGGAGTACTGCGAACCAAGACATATCGGGCCAAATACGAAGGGGTCGACACAATATGCAGTGCGTGTGGAGAGGAAAAAGAAACTGCCGAACACTTGATAATGTTCTGTAAAGGGCTTCACCCTATAGTTCAGGATTATGGCGCAGAGTTTTTCAAAGCACTGGGATTTAGGGACAGCGAGGGCAAAATAGACTTTAAGCGGGTAGACTTAACTAGAAGGAGGTTATCTGATTGGTGGCTAAAGTCAAGGCACGAGTGAAAATTAAACCCTTCCCTGCGAAGTACGAATCCTCAACTTCATTATTTAAAGGAAAAAAAGATAAATGTAATGGTTAGTTCACTAAGTATTACGGCTAGGTGGCGTTAGCCGCCGCCCGATCTAAAGGGTTCAGCCATATCCATCCATCCATCCATCCATCCAAAGAGAACAGATGTGGGGTGATCGGTGATTGTGATGCGTGCTGTGCACATTCCTGTGATGGCAAGACTTCTGCCGTCGGCGACACGAATAATGCCAGAAGCAGCCGGTGTGATAACTTTTTTCAGTGGGGTCGAAGTTGGCACTCATCACAGAAATATGCGCCCCGGTGTCAATAAGTGCAAGAACAGTCAGGCCGTCAACGTCTTCGTCGATCAAATTTCGTCGTGTCGGCAGTACAAGGAGAGGATTTGAGGTCGGTATCGAGGATGCAGCTTTACCTCTAAGAGCTGCACCGCTTAGTTTCCTTAATGAAAATTGAGCGGGGACGTTTGGCGTCGTCGTAGAGGAGAAGGGGGCGACGGGTGACGTGCAGGCGGCGAACGAGACTGATGACGTCGAGGCGACGGTGAGCGGCTGTGCTGCGTACCAGGGGCATTGAAGGGTGGAAGGCGGCGGTAGCTGTCGAGGATCGGCGCAGGAGGCTGGAAAAGGTGGTAGCTGTCGGCGCGGCGAGCAGTGTTATACTGTGTTCGGGGCGAAGACCAGTGGTTGGGGCAATACCGTGCGACGGGCCCTATGCGGCGGCAGTTAAAGCAGATCGGTCGATCATCCGTAGTTCTCCATTTGGCCGGATTGCGAGAGCGTGGATAAGACCGTTTCTTGATTGATTTGTGCGGTTTAACGTCCCAAAACCACTATTTGATTATGAGAAACGCCGTAGTGGAGGGCTCCGGAAATTTTGTCCACCTGGGGGTAAGACCATTACTGGGGCGGTGACCGGGGGCAATGCGGCGACCTTGAACAAAAGCCATTTGGCCGAGACTGAGCAACAGCGTGGACATCGAAGCCGAAATAGGTGAGCTCTTCGCGCACAATCGACTGTACCAGCAAACCTGAGGTACTTGCGAATCGACGTGGCCATTGGTGAGAAAAGCAGGTGTAATAGCTTTGATTTCCCGCCGGACGATTCTCGTAATTTCAGACACAGGTGAAAACTGCCGAGGAAAGGTCAGTCTATTTTCGCAGGAGGACGTCGCAGCAGTGTTCGGCAGTCGAGTGAATGATCTTGAAATACGCCTGCTTTTGGCCAGTTCAAAACGCCGGCATTCCTGAATAATTTCCCCGACGATCGCGCAGTTCCGACACATTAGCAGGTTGAACATATCGTCCGCTATCCCCTTGAGGACGTGGCCAACCTTATCAGACTCCGACATTTCGCTGTCGGCTTCACGACATAGAGCCATCACGTCCTGTATATACGAGATATACGGCTCTGTGGACGTCTGAGCACGTGTACACCACTCCTTTTTTGCAGCCGGCTTTCGACCGGCGGGCTTCCCAAATAGGTCGCGGAGCTTCTCTTTTTATGTGTCCCAACTGCCGATTTCCTCTTTGTGGTTCTCGTACCAGATTTTATCAGGTAAAACAGCACGTTGGCCACCATGAGCGTCGGGTCTTACTGGTTGAGCGCACTGGCAAGTTCATAGTCAGCTATCCAGTCGTCAACAACAACTTCGTCCGTACCGCTGAACGTTCCTGGATGTTCCGGATGCGTCACAACGTACGTGGATGGGGGTGGGGCCGGTGGAGGCGTTGCCGTGGATGTTGCAGGCGTCGCTGAGGCCGATGGAGAGGTGGTCGTGGGATCAGTTCCATGTTCCATTATGGAAACTCTGATTTGACGACCAATGCGGAGCTCCATTGTATGGCGCTTCCTTACCCAGCACGTCTATCAATTTTTTACGTGGATTACAAATAGACGGAAGACAGAAACGAGTGTATTTACAATATTTACAGGTAGGCGTGACACCCCAGGGCTGCTAGAATCTCGCGCGGAATGCGCTTCTTCTTCATCGTTGCGTCTACGACGGCGGAGCCATGCCCACTGCCTCGTAACAATATACATGCTGCTGTTGCCATCGTTACTCAACTGTAAACAACTGGTCATGTAAAACAAATGCAGCTGCTTAGCCTGTCCGTGCGTGAACTTTACATATATTTTCGCCACTTTGTAAGGTTTCGTTCGATAAAAAATTACAACACAGTCTTTATTACATCCGTATATTTCACACAACATCGATTTCCAAAGTACGAGGGATCTGCCATTTTCTTCTCTTTATTTCCGGACTCGGCTATTCACACATGCAAGCGGAGCGCACCATTGCTATGTACAGCATAGTGTATCTAAGATGCGGGAAAGAAAAATGAGGATGAGAATAACCCATCTCAGGGTGAAGAAAAGTAGAGGGGGGCAAAACTAAAACATATCCAGGTACACCAGAAGAGCATATCATAGCTTTGTATGGTGTACCGTAGCAAGGGTATGGAAATAGTAAACGGGAATGAAATTAATGGATGCGAGCTTGAGCAGAAAGAGTGAAGTATCTCCATACATGATATCGAAGCATGGAATAACCATGTATTCTTTGGCACAGTATAGCCAAAGGCCTGGAAATAGAGATCATGGTGGCAAGTATACATGTGAAGGTGTGGAGAAGAATAAAGGAGAAAAAGGAATGCATCTGAAGACACGCTAGCTGAGCATAGCATAACCTTGTGTGGTATAGTACAGCAACAGCTACGGATAGGGGAGTGTGAGGAGAAAAGGAAATACAAGGGGAAAGATCTTAGCTCCACAGTTTCCAGTATTTTCACGCTGATACTTTCTCGCAGCAGTTCCCTTCAGCACTGTGGAGGCTGCAGGGCCACTTGGCCAATATGAAGGGTGGTTAGCCCCTCCACAGGTATTCACCCGCACTGCGTCATCTGCTAGGTGTCCCCCTGGTGCATTCAAGCACAGGATCGGCGAGCAGACGGCAGTGCCGACAAAATAGGGCGTGGTTGTACCCATCGACGCCGATGCCCCCCCCCCCCCCACCTCGGGTTTATCCCGTCATCGTCGTGTGCTCTCTGGCTCGTAATTGCCATACTAACGCTTGTATTTGCTTTAGATTCATGTCTTGGCTACTACACTGTGATATTACCATAAACCGATATCAAATTATCGGCGCGGTATGCTGAGCAGGCATTGTAAGAGAAGCAGCTTACGTCACCAACAACAAAAAAACCTACATGCTACTTTGTCCTGATCATTAGATGGCATAAAGCGATATCTAACTACACCATTCATTTTCCGTAAGCGCTCTGGCCGAGCGTCAAGGGCAAGTTCGGATCGAAGTGGGCGGTAGTGTCTGCATGGGTCTTTCCATGTCGATTTTCAAATACAGTTACCTGTGGTTGCCGATACAACAACAAAGAAACACGCTGCAAACGCAACGAGGAATAAATATAGTAGTTAATGATGTGCAGCAGCAGAAGCAAGACAAGAGAAAATGTCTCAACCGTGCAAATTGGAAAGTTATTATATCTGGATCGAGCCATGATTTCCTGCGCAAGCATGTGGCTTACTTGGACGCCGTAGCTTTAACACTACTAAACGATAGGGGTGAGAGAGAAAATAGTGTGTACAGCCCAATTATTTTGATTTCGTGTTTCCTTTCATATACTACAGGTTTTCCCGCCCACTTTATTCCTAGTGCCAGCCTCAATAATCCACACGCCATTGAAACAATCTCAGCGCCAAGCTATTTGATCCACGTGCCAAACAATTAATCTAAGTGACAACATATTTAATCCAAGCGCCAACTCAGTTAGGCGACGTGCCAGGGGTTTTAATCAATGGGCCACCATGTTTAGTCCAATTGCCATGGCTTTAAATCAAGTGCCAACCAGTTTAATCCATGTCACAGAAACACATGGTTTGTCACTTTATGAAGTTTAAATGTCGGAATAATGTAAATACGAAATGACAGGAAGAACGTTTCGCTTGCCTATACATGCTAGCACTTATGGAATGAAGTGCAGCGCTATTTCTCCCTAATTGTTTCGGTGTCGTAGGCTCAAAAAAAAAATTCCGCCAAATCCACGAAGTGAATGATGATGAGTGGGCGAAGCTCCGGAGGTAAACCTGGTAAACCATGAATCCTCTGTACATTTTGCCCACTCGATTTTATTACATCGCTCCCCCTAGCGTACATCGCCGCACTAAATCGAACGATTGCCTTTAACCAATGACACGAGCCATATGTGACATCATTCCTATTTTATAAGATCTCGCGTCTTTCATCAACTACAAGTACCGCTTTCTAGTTTATAACATCTTGCATCTTTTCATCATCAGCTACAAGTACCACCATCTAGTAAACACTACAAGAACTAAACGAGAGGTGGCTACATACAGGAGACGGTACCGCCATCTAGTGAACACTGCAAGAACTAAACTAGAGGTGGCTACATACAGGGGACGGTACCGCCATCTAGTGAACACTGCAAGAACTAAACTAGTGGTGGCTACATACAGGCTACAGGGGACGCACAGCCCACGCCCTAAGGAGCTTCGCCCCTAAAAATTGCAGCATATCCACGGAGCGAATGATGGAGAGTGGGGCGAAGCATTCGTCCGTCGATTTGTTTTTGCTTCCATCCGTCCATGCGTCCGTCTGTGTGGCGGTCCATGCGTCCGTCTGTGTGGCGGTCCATGCGTCCATCCGCCCGTACGTGCGTTCGTCCATGCATCCGCCCATGCGTCCGTTCATTCGTCCATCCATGCATCTCTCTGTGTGTCCGTTCGTTCACCTATTCAACACTCCAAGTACCACCATCTCGCATCTTTTCATCATATATTCCCCATATAGAAGCACCGCCATCCTGCGGACATTCCAAGAACTAAACGAGAGTTGGCACACGCACACTTTCTTACGGCTTGCGCTTTGGGTCTACTTCCCACCTTTAACCAACTCGAATTCATGGTATATACTAGTTCCTTGTATTCATGGCACTGCGGCCCAACGCTCCCTAAACCTTTCTAAAACCAAGGAGGTTACGCCCAGAGAGTATAACGTAGCAACCTTTTGCCTGTCAGATAGTGCTCAATGTACATGCAAATGGCTGCTAATTGGAAATGAGAGACAGGAAAATTCGGCTTTTACTTTCTTACGGCTTGCGCTTCGCATCTACTTCCCACCTTTAACCACCTCGAGTTCATGGTATATACTAGTTCATTGTATTCATGGCACTGCAGCTCAACGCTCGCTAAACCTTTCTAAAACTAAGGAGGTTACACCCAGCGAGTATAACGTAGCAACCCTTTCTTGCCAGATAGTGCTCAATGTACATGCCAATGACTGCGAATGGGGATTGCAGCGTACGCGTTAACTAAAAGCCAAACGCCCCTGTCTCTCATTCCCCATCTGCAGCCATTGTCAAGTACATTGAGCATTATTTTTTATTGTTCAACAACGCACAGAAGAAATCTCCCACCAGCACCACCTTGGAGGTCAAAATGTTATACTTGTTGCACAACAGCGGCTACGAGGGACGAACGGGTGTTGTTATAAAAAGTTTCGCCCCTAAAACAGTGCGTAATAGTCGCATTTACGGGTACTAATTGTATTTCCTCATAGAGTCCACGTTAGTCTATGCTTCATTGCTTCGTTGCTACTGCACTATTCAGGCTAATCAACTACACCATCGCGTATGCCGAGATTTATGTCGTCTGCTTAGCAGACGGAATTTGGCTGCTTATTCGCTGAGACGTGCGCAGTCGTCTGCTCTGCCCGCTGAGCAGGATGGAGATCAACAGATGATATTTTTCTGTTCTTCAAATCAGAAGTAACCATTTGAAAAACTCATCTTGCATTTATTTGCGTTCAAGTGGAATTAAGTTTTCTTAAAAAAGGCATTAAAGCTAATACTGTTGTTTTCATGTAACAGACGACGCTAGTGTCGCTGACGCGTGTTTGCTTGGAAACCGCGTGTTTCAGCGCATACATATAATTTCTTGAATAAAAAATAACAGCTAATATGAATGTAAAATCTGACTTCTGTTGTCTACATCGGGATCATGAGTTTACGTCCTATATGCACTTCCAGACGAAAACCTCAACGATTGATCTCAATTCAATCTGCCCTGCGAGGGCCTCCAAATTTCTTGATTATATATTTGCACTGACCCATCACTGCCCATGGCCAGGTTTTTCATATCTTGGTAGGCATTCCGGTACTCCATTAACATTATTCTGTCTTTGGCACAACATGACCTGACCCGGTCATGTAATGCTATACAATTCCAATTATGAGTTTTGTTGACGAACACACAATCTTCGTTATCATGTTCTTGCCTTTTATTTCGTTGTCATTAAAATGACTTCACCCGGGCCAAACCCTCATCTACAAACTTGTGCAAAGAAACATATAAGCACTTCGAACACGGCTCAAGCGAACTACGGCAGTAAGTTTTCTTTCACGAATACTAGCGATGATTGCCAATAATAATGATTTATTCTACATTCCGCCTATGTTCTTTTAATATGTAGTATCTGTCTTTCAATTGCACTCCCAACTGACGCCCTGGATTCTGCTTTTTGTGCATGGATTAAACTGACTGGCACCTTAAACAAAGTTATTGGCTGTTGAAATAAATATGGTGGCACTAGTATTGAATTCACTGGCACGTGACCTGATTTAGTTGGCGCTTGGATTAAATGTTTGACACATGAATTAAGGAGTCTGTTCTCAGATTATTTTAATGACGTGCAGATTATTTAAGCTCAAATTGAGATTAAAATGAGTGAGAAAGCCTGTAGTGCTCATAAATTCGTATGTTCCCTAGACATCACGGAAGAGTAAGCAGATGAAAACTTTGAAGAATTTGTTTACGTCACCCTGAAAACCACTTTCAAAAGAAATACACATACAAGTATATAATCCTCAAAAGCTATCCTTGAAACTGCATGGTTCTGTACTCGACGTGCAAAGACAGAAGGACCCGAGTTCCGGGCTTACTTCCAGGCGCGTTGAGCGTGTTCGCCTTACAGGGACATAACGCATTGAACATCCGGGAATGACAACGTGACGAAGATAGTTGTGTTTGCATACTAACCAGCAATTAACCTGCAGTTATGCAGTAAACCTTAAACTGGACAGATGAATGTTATCTTCGGGCTTTCTAAGACGTATTGCCATCCCGAAGATGCCCCACTTTCTCTTTTCTAAATTTGAAATTTCCTAAAATGTTGTAAAGGTACTGAAAGTAATGAGAGTTTGCTCGTCTCGTCGACTACACTTTTGGCACTTTGATGCCGGCATCTCTAATGTTTAGTTTTTTTGTGGCCAAATAAATCGGTTCTCCTAAGAAAATAGCTGGCTTTCCTTGAGAGCTCTTATTAGCAATCTTACGCAGCAATGTTTCACGCAAGAATAGTGAACTACTTGGCTATAGTAAATGAAATACTGTTAGCACTTCAGTATTGATACCGCCTCAAGTCATGTGTAATCGGCACTGCAAACGTTGCAATTGAATAATGTTTTGTAACAGTGGGTAGACAACTCAACCCTTATTGCAGCGTAATGTAAACGGGCGCTCTCTTCGCCAACAAAAAATTGACCCCGTATTGCTGCATAAAATAGAACTTATAACAACAGGGAAAAATATAAATATTACAAAACATTTCGATTTGGTTGTCATCACCGGAGAGCCTAACTTTCAGTGACAGAATCATTCAAAGTCTTTAGCCGCCGGCCTAAGGGAGAGGTGTGCAAAATTTTCCTCCGGAAGGTTTTCGATTACAGGCTTGGACTCTCTGAGACGTCTTTCCTCGGTGGGTCCCTGCCGTCGCTCATAAATGTTTGATCCCTTCAAAGCTGTTTGAACTGAGTCCAATTACTGGAGGAGCGAAGTCAGTTTTGCTAGGCGCATTGAATATGCGCGCGTTAATTAGGCGTGCTGTGAATCTGGGAGCGCTGCAAGTCGGAAATCTTGAATGACCGAGAGCTGGCGGATGGAATTGGATATTAAAGTGAAAATCCTCTCCTACCGCTGCAGTGAAGTTAACAAGATTACACAACAAAGACGAGAGATGTGATTCATCCTCGACCCCTATTCAGTTGCTGTTGAAATAGGTCTAAGCCACAGCCTCTTTGATAATTCCTCTTAACAACTTGCTGCAGAAGCAGAAAGGCTTTGCTCTATCTAAAGTCAAGTTTAATTAAACACTTAGAAAACAATCCAAAATATCTTTTAAAATATTATCTTCAGTGTCGTAGTTTATATGAAAGTGTTGTAGGGCGTGACAATTTGTAACATACCGACTTCTTTCTTCAAGTCACTTCAAACGCAAGCAATTTGAGATGGAAATCAGCTTCCATCAAGTTCAAGGCCCCAATTGAGGAGAAGAGATACGAAAACTGAGCACATCGGGTGCGCAGGAACTCCGTCAGCCACGTCACGTCAGACCAGAAACTCACCCGGTCATTAAACATTAAAGTCACAGTTTCGCCACTGCGACGAAGCACTGATTCTGATCGAAATAAATTATAATATAGGAAACTATAATTTAAGATATCTCACGAAAAAGGGAAGCAGCTCAGCACTTTCAGGACGCCGCTGCAGCACGAAGAAGGACGCTCGAAAAGAACGCATAGATATACACTGAACAAGTGGGAACTAACAATCGTTATACTTGTTACGTGTTGGTATTTTAAAAACGCGCTACACATTTAGGAAAACAGTGCAGAAGCTGATGTTGGCTGATTTTTATTTTTATTTTAAATTGCGGCACGTGAAATGACCCCCTCGCCCTGCGTTTCCTGCCTACCACGTGGCAAGAAACGCAGGGCGTATCCCATGAAATTGGCAGATCCCACGTACAGTGGGAATCGATGATATGCGAAGCACGAACGAGGAAGGTTTATATGAAGTTTAAAATAAGAACAACGTTACGAGGCGGAGGTAAAATATGCCGTGCATAACTTTCATGCCATATATAATATTTTTAGACGTGTCATTTATCTTCATTATCTATTCACGCCACTTGATACCAATTTTGTGGAGCTAGCGAAACGGCCGCGAGCGTGCTATGAGCATAGCATGTAGTCATTTTTTACATGAGACGCATATCATGATTATCATGTTCGGACGTGTCATTTAACTTCGCCGTCTATTGACGCCATGCAATACCAATTTGGTATATGTCAAGCTAAAAAAAAAACGACCGCGAGTGCATCATGAGCGTGGCATGTGGTCGTGTTGTTACATGACACGCATGTCATGATTATTATGTTTGCACCAGTCACATACGTTCATCATTCATTCTCGTCTCGTAATACCAAACTAGGATTATGTGAAGCTAGCGAAACGGCGAAGAGAGAATCATGAAGGGTCCAAGATACTTCGACTTAACGTTTACGAGTGCACGCTCGGCGCAGCGACGCTACGCTAGCAAAACGCGAACACTCTATAGTCTGACGCCAGACGCGACCAGCGTCTGTAGGTGCAGCCAGGCGGCAACCGGTGCGAAATGTGACATGCCGCATTTCTCACCAACGACGTTGCCCAGAATGCACCGCGTCTGCCTAGCTTTGTGACGAAGAGCCGCCGGGTGTGCTCAAACGCACATGCGTCAAAGCAACGCATGCAGCGCGTTCTTGCGAGCATATACCAGGCAGATCGGCGACTGGCGTGGCATTGCCGGCAAGACACGACGAAATGAACGATGGAGCACACGCGCACCGGGACACGTATAAGTGTATTTTCGCCTTGAGTGTGGCATGTAGTCATGTTCTTACATGACACGCATCTGTTTGCACCAGTCACATACCTTCGTCATCCATCTAAGTGACGTAATACCAAATTTGGCATATATGAATCTAGCGAAACGGCCCCGAGCGCATCATGAGTGCGGCATGTAGTCATGTTGTTGAAAGACACGCATGTCATGATTTTCATGTTTGGATAAGTCATTTACGCATGTCGTCCGTTCGCGTCACGTAATACTGATTTTGGTACTTCTGAAGGAAGCGAGACGGCCGCGAGCGCATCATGATCGTAGCATGTGGTCATGTTGTTACATGACACGCATCACATGAATATCAGGCTTGCACCATTCACATCCCTTTCTCGTCCATTCACATCCTTTAATACCAAATTTCGTGTATGTGAAGCTAGAGAAACGGCTGCGAGGGCTTCATGAGTGTGGCTTGTAGTCATAATGTCACACGACACGCATCTAATGATTATCATGTTTGCACCAGTCACATACCTTCTTCATCCATTCGCTTCACGTAACACCGAATTCGGTATATGTGAAGCAAGCGAGATGGCTGCGAGCGCGTCATGAGCTTTGCACGTAGTCATGACTCGTGGCTTACATGACATAGATGTCATGATTTCCACGTTAGGGTCTGTCGCTTGTGTTCGCCACGCAATCATAGCTTACCATACCAGTTTTGTAACATGCCTGGTGAACGAGACCACCACAAGAGCAGCACGACCATAAAATGTAAATCATGACACTCATGACACAGATATCATGATTTTCATGTTATGACTAGTCAGATATGCTCGTCATATAATCATGTTATGCCAAACCAAGTTTGGTATCGATACCATTATACAAACAGCCAGGAGAGCTAGAAGTCGTAGGCGGCTAGATAAATAGATAGATAGATAGATAGATAGATAGATAGATAGATAGATAGATAGATAGATAAATAGATACGCTTAAAATCGCTGAAGTTCGCTAAGAAATGCTTCGCATTTAAAACTGTAGTGTTTCTTGAGATACTTCAACGGAAAAATGTTGGTCTGCCTGCCTATCTGCGTGTCTGTCGTTCTGCTGCGGTAACCCCATTCATTAAAATGAGGGCCCAGAAACTCCAGCAATGGCCATAGATTCCAGCAATGGCCATAGATGGCAAAAGAATTGACTGCCGCGAGTGTCATCGAGTTGCGCATACAGTGGAGCTACTCACTCCTCTTTTAGTGGTCAGATAAGCTATTGTGCATTTTTCTTGTTGGGGGCGCTCAACGCAGCTATAATTTTTATTTCCACATGTATAAAAAGACCGTTAGACGCCAAGTTACTGGGTCATAATTCTTAATTATAGTGCGGAATCTTTTTGTATTACTTCTATTACTAATACAACAGCGGTGACTGTTTGAGTTCATGTATTATGATTATCCAGACGCTCGAAAAGCACCTATTACAAAAGCTTGTTCTCGTTCACCGCCAATTGACGAGTTGCGAATCTGGCAATGGAACTGCAAGAGCTTCACCCAAAAGAAAGCTTTCCTGCAGCAATACCTCCGTAGCCACGAAGCCAAACCTCACATCATGCTATTACAAGAGACTGTAGTACCAACCGCCACGTTTTCTGGATACCAGTGGTTGCCCGGCCCCTCTGGAGGACGCGGCATCGCCACTCTGGTCGCTAACAAGATTACCTGCACAGCGCACAGCCTCAATGAGCCCGAAATGGAACACGTTATAGTTGAAATTCTCCCTGGCAACATATCATAACAAAGCGGCGTATACATGCTCAATGTATACAGTAGTCCCAGCCACCATAGACAAAGATTCACACGCTTGTTCCAAAAAGCTGTCCGTCTCGCGGGGCCTAACCCGCTAGTGATTGCAGGCCATTTTAACGCCGCGCATAGCGCCTGGGGCTGCACGTACGACACACTCAAAGGTAACGAGCTTCGGAAAAATGCGAATGACACGGACCTTATTCTCATTACGGACAAGGCCTTCCCCACTCGCACTGGTACGTCCACGCAAAGAGATACTACGCCGGATCTATGCTTCGTCAAGAATATCTCCGACGCCCACTGGTCCAACCTCGCGGTAGATCTGGGTAGCGACCACTTCATATTGGCTACACACCTCCCCACAGTAAGCAGGAAGACCAAGTTGTACACGTGGGTCGACTGGGACCTCCTTCGTAAGACCCGCGCAGAACGGCCTCCTCCCGATACCCCACCGAGCCTCGAGACGTGTACGGCCCAGCTCAAAGCTGATGTAAACAAGGCAACCAAAACTATCAGCACAGACCTTCCAACTGAAAAGATGGACAGTCGTCTCACCCACCTACTAGAGGCCGAACAGTCTCTATTGGCCCGGTGGAAGGGCCAGCGCCTTAATCGGAGGTTACGCAAACGCATATCTCAGCTGAACAAGACCATGATGGGTCACTGCCGCATCCTTTCAGAACAGCAGTGGGACGAAATTTGTACTTCGATTGATGGTCAGGTTCGAAATGGCAAAACGTGGAACTTACTCAAACACCTCCTCAATGAAACCAACACCCGCACAAATCAGCGTCACTCGATCGTGAAGATACTTCATCAGGCTAAACGGACAGTGTCACCGGAAGATGTTGTCAAGAACCTCGTGGAAAATTATCTCCCGCTTTCCACGGGCCCTGTGACCCTTCACCCTGATTACTCTGGCAGCGACAACACTAACTTAGACGCCGACTTCTCTATTAAAGATGTGCGCCGAGCTCTCCATGAGCTCAATGGCCGCTCAGCCCCTGGCCCCGACGGCATCACCAACAAGCTCCTACGCAACCTGGACGATTCCATCGTCACTTACCTCACCGACACTATCAACGAAATATGGAAAAAGGGTGAGATAGCCGATGCTTGGAAACTAGCTCACGCAGTTTTCATAACCAAACCGGGAAAGGCGCCGAGCCTAGATAACCTACGCCCCATATCTCTCACGTCGTGCGTGGGCAAAGTGGCTGAGCACGTCGTCCTTAACAGGGTTGGTCGATACCTCGAAGATAAAGACTGCATCCCGCACCACATGATTGGCTTCCGATCAGGGTTATCCACTCAAGACGCCATGTTACTCCTAAAGCATCAAATTTTAAATGGCGGAAACACTCGGGACACTCGTGCAATACTCGGTCTCGATTTAGAAAAGGCCTTTGATACAATAACGCACTCGTCAATCTTCAAAGCGATCGCAGCCCTCGGCCTAGGTCATCGATTTTACTACTTTGTCCGCTCTTTTCTCACTCGACGCAGAGCCGTCCTCCACGTTGGAGACCTAGTGTCGGAAGAAGTGGAGCTGGGACAGCGGGGCACTCCTCAGTGATCCGTCTTCTCGCCCACGCTCTTCAACTTCGTGATGATCGGGCTTTCCGAACAACTTTCGAAAATCGACGGGCTAAATCGCACCATTTATTTTGGTTGATGTAACCATATGGTGCTCCACAGCGTCGGATAGCTTCATTGAGTCCGCCCTGCAAGAGGCTATCGACACCGCCGAGTCTTACCTCGACCACACCGGTCTCAGGTGCTCACCTGCGAAGTCGGAGCTGTTGATATATTTGCCCAAACGCCGGGGTGCCAAGCCCGAAGGTTTGAAACCTCCGGCGGAATGCAATATCACCCTCCACATCAGAGATGGTCGTATTGTACCCAGGGTAGACTACAATCAAGGTCCTCGGCATGATCATCGAGTCCCGCGGAACCAACACCCAAACAGTACACAAGCTCAGTACTAAGACGGAGAATGCCATATGACTCGTACGTAGAGTAGCCAACAGGCACCATGGCCTCAAAGAAGACAATCTGCTGCGTCTCGTACACGCGTTTGTTTTGTGCCATTTTACCTACGTTGCCGCTATACACAAATGGCTACGTGCTGGACGCGATCAACCCAATGCGCTAATTCGCAAGGTGGTCAAACGAGCCCTTCGCCTCCCTATCACCACTCCAACGTACGAACTCCTCGAGCTTGGCGTACATAACACGCCAGAAGAGATCGCCGAAGCTCAGGAACGCGTGCATTTGATCCGACTCACCACCGCCAAGGCGGGCCGCCATATTCTGCGCGAGCTCGGCTTCTTCTCCTCGAGGGCCAGGGACCCCCCAAAGTTGACTCGGATTCCCCGCGAAATCTGCGACCTTATCACGATCACTCCCATACTACGAAATGTACACCCCGAATACAACAGAGGCAGGCGCCTTGCGCGGGCGACCGCCATTCTCAAGCGCATAGACATGAAAGCGGACAACGTCTCGTTCATGGACGCCGCTGCCTAACGCAACAACCAAGCTTTCGCCGCGGTCGCAGTATCATCCGCGCAGTACCTTAACTCAGCCACAATCCTCACCTGAAACCCCGAAGTAGCGGAGCAAGTAGCTATAGCTATAGCTACGCTCGACAGCAAACGGGAATTTATCTACAGCGACTCCAGGCCGGCCATCAAAGCTTTCGAACGCGGAGTCATCTGCGACCAGGCGTTTCGTATCCTGCGCAATGCAGACCCGAGTGCCCTGAAGCACCACACTGTCATCTGTTTCCCCGCCCATCTCGGCCAGGTGCCGGGTGCCCTACCCAACCTCAACGAGATCACCCATGATGTAGCGCGCTCACTTACCGACCGCACTGCCACAGGGCAACCTCATCTTTCTGGGTTAGATACCAATCGGGATGCACCATATACGTACAATGAAATTACAAAGCCCTTTTACCTGGAACGCCGCATTTTTCCTCCCCCACATCCAAAACTTAACCGACCGCAGACATTAACCCTATGCCTATTACAGACACACACGTACCCAAACCTTGCCACGCTTCACGTTTATTATCCCGATGCATACCCCAGCGACACATGCCCATCATGTGGACACACAGCGACACTCACACACATGCTCTGGGAGTGTAGAACAACTCCTCCCGACTCTACCTCAAGCAAGTGGGAGGGATCCCTCAGGAGCTCACTTCTCGCCGACCAGCAATGGGCCGTCCAGCAGGCCCACGAAGCGGCCGCCAGGTACTCCCTGTCAGTCCCTACGTGGGAGACGCCCGCTACGCGCTAAGCGCGTCCTGCAGGACTGAAATAAAGTTTTTTCATTCCATTCCATTCTCGTTAACCTATTATCTGTGGCGCATACCCACTACAGGCATGATTCCCCATGCTCGTCAGCCACTGCATGAACAATCGGCACGAAATTTCTCGCTAGTGTTTAGCGGATACAGCGTTTTATCGATTCACATTACGAAGCTCTGTTTTAAATAAATTTGAGATATGAATGCGAGTTTGTGTCTCAGAATTTGCGTGATGCTACGACGAAGGAAACGTGTCTAAAGTCTATGAGCTATGTGAGCTGTGGCGCTTCACCGACGTGGGGTTGTGCATCCTCCAGCATGAATATTCTACGCTGGCAAATTGCTTGGAGACTGCCTACGAAAACAGAATAATCATGTGTAATGTAGGTGTGCGTATCGGCAAGTTAAAATACATGGTATCTATCTAAACATCCGGCCCTTTTCTTTTGCATGCGCTACAATTTTCGTCGTTTCATGAGTGTTTTCAACTTCGCCAGCTAATGAGATGCACACTTTGCAATGTTTCAGATTGTTTACTTCTTTCTCACATTCGCTGAAAATATCTTTACTGCTATACTCGTAACACAGATCACATCTACACAGCATAAGTTTTACCTCTTTCTGTTCAAAATTAGTCTGCTGCAATATGTGCTCATAAATTCAATGCATGGTAGAGCTTAGTGAACTGGTAGTACATATATTCGTAGGCACGTTTTTTGTAAGTTTACTACCAAGTGTAATACATTTGCATGAACCATATAGTCCATCCAGTAGGGCAAATCGCTAGCTTTGTCCTGCGAAAAACAACTCTAAAGAAATAATTAAAATGCAATCCACAAGACTAATTCACAAAAATAGCAATGTTATGCCCATGCTACCTTTCTTATATGCAGTGCTCTTTTATACATTCTTTTTAGTCGTCCATCACAAATCTGTTCAATAGAGTAACCATGATTGTTTTTACCTTTACGACTCAACCACAGCCTCCAAAACACTGCTCATATCAGCGTACGCTTAGATGCTTCATCACTGAACCTATTTAGCCCCGCTGCCGTGGTCTAGTGGCTAAGGTACTCGGCTGCTGAACGCCAGGTCACGGGATCGAATACCGGCTGCAGCGGCTGCATTTCAGGTGAAGGCGGAAATGTTGTAGGCCCGTGTGCTGAGATTTGGGTGCACGTTAAAAAACCCCAGGTGCTCAAAATTTCCGGAGCCCTCCACTACGGCATCTTTCATACTCATATGGTGGTGTTGGGACGTTAAACCCCACATATCAACGAACTGAACCTATTTCAAGTCAGCCGAGAATGTGTAATCACTCAAAGCAAACTCATGGGCCAAAATTTTCGCAAAGCATGGTTGAAGACACCTTTTTAATATTTATTTATGTTTATTATTTTAGTCCTCGCCTCCTGATGACTGATTTGTTTTTCTTCTCAGAAAACTGGACAAAAGAGAGACCGTTGTTTCCCAAGCTACCCACATCAAGCCGTAAGAAGCTCAACAGTTGCCATTTTGAGAACCCCATGCACCACCAATATATACCAGACGGACAAGTGGAAACCTTATGCTAAAAACAGTGATAGTATATGATATGTTCCAGCTGTACAAACTTGCGTGCACACATAATTGTTTATTGCTTCATGAATGGCTCAATTTACAAGAATTGTGCAGGCTTCAAATTTTTGGACTGTGCATTTGATGGGCACACATACTGTACTACACTTTATATGTCAAGCTTTGCATAGAGTGTCACATATAACTAGGTAGTAAATGCTCCTGTAATAGTGCATATTTAGCAACACTTCTATTCCAGACGGTGTTTAGATTGCTGTAAATGTGAAGTCTGTTGCAAGACGATGGAAGCTATAGCTACATAAGTGCTCAAACAAAACGTTAGACACCGCATGCTTGTTGGAATATCTAGGTATGTCAGCTACAATTGTACCAGTTGTAGTGAGGCCAATAAGAGGAACTTTGTCTTACAGACGACTCGCTGTTAGTGTCAATCTAATTGCAATATCCAGTCCACCTGAACAGTTTAATTGGTCTGAATGCTTAGCGTGGTGCTCCACTCTATCTGGTACGCATTTGTGGCGCCATGTTGCAAGTATCAACACCGCGAGCTGACTGACAATTGGTACTTAAACTAGGTATTAGTTCCCGAAAACCAGAAACAGAAGAAGCTGTAGTGATTATGGAAACTCGCCGAAGACCTGGAGAAGAAGAAGACGCAAAAGACGAAGGCCACGGAAGAGCGCGTGTGTGAATAAGCAAAATAAAAAAAAGGAGATTCTTGCTCTTTATTCACATCGAACACAGTCAACGCTTGTCTCGTCTCGTTTCTGCGATATGGTGTCCTGACCACGATAGTGGCTTCTCCTCTTTCCACTGGCCACGGAATACTAGGATGAAGGACAGGCAACAGAGGACGAACGAAGAGAAGGCCCAGTGTGAACCGACAGCAGCGGGACGGGACATCGCCATCTGAGAGAGCCGCACAGACACGGAAGACGACACAGCCACGGATGGAGATTCGCCGCTGAAATCTGTAAGCGACCTTATTAAAAATGAACAGGGAAGTAATTTCGAAGAAAAGTAAAGCGCTGAGGACGCAATGAACCCACTTAGTGAGCGAAGCAGAAAATAAGCTTCATGAGAATGAAGACCCTGTGGCAACGCTGATGGACAGCCATAATAGAGGCATCGCCGATATGTTAAAGAAAGTTGACGAACAGATGGAACAGTTCATAACGACGGAAACAGCCGAAGCCGAGTTTGCAAAGACCACTGAGTACGAGCTAAAAACGATTAGCATTCTGCAAAACATCAATACCTACCTTTGTCGATAGGAACAGTTCTAGCCAGTGAAGGAACAGGTCACTTCGAATGACAATGCCAGGCAAGCGCCGCAAGCAAATGCAGTAAAGCTACCAAAGGTAGAATTAATGAAGTTTGATGGCGACAAGAGGAAGTGGCAAAGATTCTGGCATCAGTTTGAATTGGCTGTTCACTAGAGAACAGAATTGGACGAGAATAAAAAGTTCACGTGCCTTCTGTCATCAATACCCGGGAGAGTGGTAGCTAACGTGGAGGGACTTCAATATTCAGACAGTAATTATGTGAAAGCTATCGACATGCTCAAACAGCGATACGAGAAAGACGAAGCGCTTATAGAAATGCGCTTGAAGGAGCTAACTAACTTGAGTACAGTAGCAAGCAGCACTGACTATGAATGATTGAGAAGAGTGTCAGACAAAGTACAAGTGCATACACGTGGGCTGTAATCCTTAGGCGTGAAAATTGAGTCTTATGCATCTATGCCACTACCCCTATTGAAAAGATCTTTGCCTGCGGAGATGCACATGAGGTTACAACCGAAACAAAGAGAATCGGCCGGTAGATCTTCAGATCAAGATCAGAATTCAACTAAACATCATGAAGAAACTCTAAGCACTTGACGAGGTATATAGAAGATCAAATTGAGTGCACAGAAATATTGGGAGAGCGCAAGGAGAGCCACGGCAACAAATTTGACAGTAAGCAACAGAAAAGAATGGTTAATTTTCAAAGCACGACGGCAAAGTTTTGCATATTCTGTGAGACTAATACCCACTATTCTGATGACTGCAAAAAGAATACCATATGATGAGAAAAAAATGAAGCTGAAAGCGCCTCATAGATGCTTCCGTTGCACAAGGCCTCACCATACCACCAAAGTATGCAAGACAAACATAAGAAGCGAAATATGCGGAAAAGGCACGCAGCGTCTATGTGCCAGGGAAAAGACCTCACAGCGCAGGGCACAGCAGCCATTCAAGGCAAAAATGAAAATCAGGAAGAGCAAGGGTCAACATGCCAGTATACGAATATATCGTGAAGCATTTTTCTGCAGACTGCAATGACAATAGCAGAAGGTAGAAGCGAGTCGTGCTATTGTCGGGTTCTGTTGGACACTGGTAGCCAAAGAACATTTATCCTTAAGAGCTGGTCAAAACGCTTGGTTGCACGGTCAGGGGAAAAGAAAGACTGACCATAGGCTCTTTAGGAGGACAAGAGGAAAAGACTGCATTAGGCTGAAGTCAAACTTAGAAGCGCATATAGTGGCGAAGAGGTTTTGTTGAAAGCACTCGGGGTTGACGTTATATCAAAAAAAAATTGCCTGCAGCTTCCCTCGGGGGAACACTGAGGAGGATGCGGACCATATAATTGGTTAACGGGGTGTTAAAGTGCGACTTACTTGGGTCGATGGCTAAATTGGTTAACGTGGTTGTGAAATGGGGTGTTAAATTGCGACTTACTTGGGTCGATGGCTAAATTGGTTAACGTGGTTGTAGGAGGGGGTGTTAAATGAGTGAACACGTACACACGTATGCGAAAGGGCGGCGCTGGTCGAAGGGACGTCGATCATTGTGTTTGTGGATTCGTTGGAATTCATTTCACCGCGACCTTGGACGTCGACGCACCGTACAAACCAACCGACGAGCGGCAACTGAGCGAGCGAGCGCCGACCTTGAGTATATATACAGCACGACGGCGCATGCACTGTCAGCTGTTGAATGTTCTCGAAGCGCGACGCCACATGCGCGTCCACTGGAGAATCAGGAGAATTGTAGATGTCGAACGCGGTGTGTAGAGGAGGAAGGGTGCACAGATGGTGGAGGAGTGAAGCGCGCGCGGTGTGTAGAGGAGGAAGGGATGCACAGATGGTGGAAGAGTGGGCGACGGCGCGACGGCGCATGCGCGCGCGTCAGCTGTCGAATGTTCGAGAAGCGGTGCGGACGGCGCGGACGGCGCACTACAAGGCGCGAGTATAAGATGCTCCGCATCTAAAAATACCACTTCTGCCAGTTTCATTGAAGGAGAAGTATGAAGACGACGGATTAAAGTTGGCTGACGGTTTATGTACAAGCACAAACTGCAGAGAAAACGGAATCTTTTTTGGATCAGACCAGTACTGGCAAATAATGACCGGAGGCATCTGAATACTGGAAGAGAAGATTACAGGAACAGAGACCACATTCAAGTGGACGGTGCAGGGCAAAACTAAGTTTGCCACAACGTTAATTAAACAGTCAACCGTTATGGCACTTCACGTTGAAGTGGAAAGGTCTGACATACATACAGAGCTAAGGCATTTCTTGGACATAGAAACAAACCGCGTACACACAGCGGCATATTTGAATAATCACTACGACAAGGAAAAGAGGCTGAAATACTAATTGCAAAAAGAAGAATAGCGCCAATGAAGCAAATATCGTTACCACGTTTTGAGCTGATGGCTGCGAAAACTGGTATAACATGACATGACTGCATGGCGATCATAGGTGACAGGCTCTAACGTGGAAATCATGACAAGCATGTCATGCAAGTTATGAATACACGCCATGCTCGTGGCCCACTCGTGGTGGTTTTGCTAGCCTCACATATGCCGAATTCGTGCTTCACATATGATCGATTCCCACTGTACGTTAGATCTGCATTTTTTTAGGGACGAAGCTTCTTAAAGCGGCACCCGTTCGTCCCTCGTCGTAGTGCGTAACCATTCTTATGTTTAAGCCCTGCTACGTGGTGCCGATTGCAGATTTCTTCTGTGCGTTGTTGAACAATACGAAATTCGCAGCGTGCGCGTTAACTCAAAGCCGAATTTTCCTGTCTCTCATTCCCAATTAGCAGCCGTTGGCATGAACATCGAGCACTATCTGACAAGAAAGGGTTGCTACGTTATACTCGCTGGGCGTAACTTCCTTGGTTTTAGAAAGGTTTAGCGAGCGTTGGGCCGCAGTGTCATGAATACAGTGGACTAGTATATGCCATGATGTCGAGGTGGTTAAAGGTGGGAAGTAGACACGAAGCGCAAACCGTAAGAAAGTGTGCGTGTGCTACCTCTCGTTTAGTCCTTCGAATGTCTGCTAGATGGCGGTGCTTCTATATGGGAAATATATGATGAAAAGATGCGAGATGGTGGTATTTGGAGGGTTGAATAGATGGACGAACGGACACACAGACAGATGCATGGATAGATGCATGAACGGACGCAGGGGCGGATGCATGGGCGAACGCAGGGACGGACGCACGAACAGACGCATGCACGGACGGGCGGATGGACGCATGGACGGACGGATGCTTCGCCCCACTCTCCATCATTCACCCTGTGGATATGCTGTCATTTTTTTCTCTTCACCATCACGAGTGATACAAAAGGGGGGCACTTTAATGTTTGCCTCTCAAGAGCAGTTTTCCATTTGACAGAAAAATCAAATGTAAAAGCTTTGCGGATATAAATTGCACTCCCGCTGTTTCGAGATCTGCGTACCCCGAGTGGTAAATGGTGCATATGAATAGCTCGCCGTTATATGCTCAGCACAAGCATGTACATGGGTCACCTTCTTCGGGGACCGAGCGACGCACAGCCTATGCCGGCGTTCTTAAGAAAGTACTGCTAAGAAGTGCATAGGAGGTAAAGCCGCAGGCTGTCTGTAAGTAAAGGTGACCAACTCAATTTTTTAGAGAGCAAAATGGCTTCCGCTATAGCCTTTGCTAGATGCGTAGCGACTCTCAATGTACGTGGCTTGAGAAATGTAAGGCGTCGTGACAGTTGCGCCACGTGACTGAAGAGGATAACATTGATGTACCTGCAGTGCAAGAGCCTAATATTTCCTACGTTCGTGATACCGACCTTGCACTGGAAGTTTTTTGAGATTAAGATATATATGCACCAGGCAAGCCTGTCGCGCTTCGGCTGGATGCTTTTTATTAGTTAGAAAGTGCTTCATCACACTTTGATGTCGAACGCGTTGATAGGGAAGGCCGCTTTTTTTGTTGTTACTTTTATTTCTCTTAATTGGAGGTTAATCTGTGTCTATGGTTCATCCAAAGTAAATGACGGGAATGATTTTTCTTTCTTTACCGCCATGGATAAACACTGACCTGATTGTTAAATAAACACTAATTGAGAGTTTTGGAAGACTTCAATTGTGTTTGTCACGCTACAGATCATTCATATATAAGGAGTCGTTATGAATTGAAGTGAAGCTTTACTGCAGAAATTAATGAATGACCACAGTTTAATGGATGTGGGAGCGTATCATCTTCCTCGGTGAGGCTTAGCACTTTGAAGGTGTCTCTAATGCTCGGCTAGACCGTGTGTATGTGTCTATGAGCCCACGGTCTATATTCACATTTTTCCTGTAAAGCCCTTATTTCTTACAGATCATTGCTTAGTCACCATTTCTTGGAGCCTTAAAAATATTTTGTAAGCTCCTTCTAAAATGGGACCTATGAAAGCCTAATGTACATTTGTTCGCGAGGACTGTTTTGGAAGAATAATCAAAGACATGGGACAAGAGGCAACACAATCTCGACAGCTGCCAATCTTCGCTGAATGGAAAAGTTTTAGATAAAACGTTATTCATCAGGTAATTAGTATTTCATGTGAATTACCTCAAAGAAAAAAAATGCTGAAAACCGCTATCTCTGTTGTTTACTTCATAGCTTCAATAGTTTTGATAGTCCAGAGCTGGAGTTATTATTTGATGAGATAAATGTGGTTTGAGCACAGATACGAAAGCATGATACAGGTGTACAAGGGGTGGGGCAATGTTTTGTTACCGCGTTACTCATTTAACTTAAGAGGAACTCACTAACAGAGCCTCTTGGGTATGTATAGCGATATGCGTTTTCCATACATATGCAGCAAATGAAAACAAGGGGTTCTGTTTGCAGGGAATCTTGTGAAGAGCCGCATTCAAAAAATATTACAATAGCTTCCTTGCCGCGGCTTAGCTTCCGGAAAATTTTGAAGAAAAAGCTAATCACATTATTGGCCTTGTGCCCCCTTTACTATGAGATGACCGATTCACTGTTGATGAGCCCATAACCAGAGAACAATTAGGTTGGCAATTACAAGGTTGCAGAAAGACAAAACTCCTGGCCCAGATTGCCTTAGCAGAGAATTCTACATAATATTTCAGGAAATTTTGATACCTTTCCTTGAACAACTTCTTGATGAGGCTTATCCACGTGGTCAACTTCCTCTTTCTTTCTATCAGGGCCATAAGGCGTTATTTCCAAAAGGTTATTATCCTGAAGCACCCAAGAGAGTTAAAGGATGTAGGCCTGTGTTGTGATGTAACGTTGACTACAAAATATTTGCGAAACTGCTGACTAATCGGCTACAGACAGTATACACTAAATATGCAGATGAGCAACAAACATATGAGGTTTGAGGTCTCTAGAAACAATGAAATATCTATATAGCATGGCCTGTCCTTGAGTGTATTGGTGGTATTATGAACCAAGTAGCCCGTCTTCGAATAGATCTTGCTAAAGTATCCGATAGGGTACAGCCTGCTTTTCTGTTCCGGCTCCTAAGACGTCTGCAGTTAGCTCAAACATTTAGCTCAAAATTCCTTGCAAGTGTTTAGCGGATACCACGTTTCTCTCACAATAATGATAAAAATTAGGGTAGAAAATGCCGGCCTACTACCCAAGAATTTATTAATAATGCCCTAGTGGGTATCAAGCAAGTGTGCTTGCAGCAGTTACCCAATGAGTGTTTAGAAAAGGCTCTGAAAAGCCACTCGTCTAGCTTTGGCTGTGACTGTGCTGCGCCTTCCGCGCAAGCCTGGCGTTTTTGTTAATCAATGAATTGATCATAAACTTAAGTGTGGCAAAGTTTTCCGCCTCAGCGTAGCGCCCATTTGTGATAATATGAGGGACTTGACCGTTAAAACATTTTTCTAAAAATTATGCAACTTAAAAAAACACGTTGTATGATATCGGAGGATTGTGTGTATAAGTACCAACGCAAGAATAATATTCGCAACAGCTTGTATTGTAACGTTGAACATAACGTGAAACGAAAGAAAGTTTTAGGTTGAAGTTGTGCTACCGGTGACAGCGCCTCCCTGTCGAGTTGCGGGTCCTCAAGCATGTGGCGGTATGTTCGCTGAGCCACGGCCACCTGGAACGGGTGCGCCCAATCTAAGTGGCCGTGGTTCCGCTATCAAATGAAGCTGTAGCGAAGGAGGCTGCCCCTACTAGAATTTAGCACAATAGCTTCCATTTACACATAAAAACATTCAGGTATTCGTTTGATAAATATTTGCAAATGTATTCACTAAAATACTAATACATAGAAACCTGTCGTCCAGCTCAGGACAACTGAACTTACAAGATTAGAACAGAAGTGTGCTTTGGGAGGAATATGGGTCGGTGTGCTGGGATTATTTCTCTTGATTACAGTTGTTCTGCCCACTTTGCTAACCAGGATGATAAAGAAAATGGAATCGTTCATTTGAACTTGTCAAAATATTGAAGCATAGATTCAAGAATGAGAAACATCTCTACTCTATATAAAATTTATGTTTTGATAATATTTCCATATTTCTCCTCCTCAAGAGGGATTCTCGCCTCACACAATCAATTCTCACCAGTTCTTTTATCCTCTGAATAAGTAATCCCAGTAAGATACGAACGTTGTTCAATGAAGATAAGAGCACGTTTCAATAAGTAATAATTAAAGTAAGCCAATATTTCGGGTATCAGCGCTTATTTTAGTATGTTTCAGTGATTGTCTCTTGCCGGGGCAGAAAGACGCGACACCGGACATATATTGCGCTTTCGAATCTCAAGTCATCCCCCTCACGTGCACACATCAGTAGCCATTGGGCGGGAAAGAAAACGCTTTCGGTAAACGAACGACGAGGAAACATGCGGCAGAAATTTTTTTCGACTGAGGACAAATCGCACATCAAGTTATCGCTGATGATGTCGTTGTGGGAAGTACCTCATTTGTGGCGCCCATCACATTTTGTGCGGCACCAGCTTCAAACGATCATTCAAACCAAGTTCCCATGTGCCTACAGCTGGATTTCTGCACGTTTACTTGGAATAAGCATCCCTTTATGGTATTTTATCGTATTGCTCGCTTGTGAACAGGCTTTCTAGTTTCGGCTTTCTGTTTAGCGTTAGGTCTTAGATCTGGACCCTCAAGAAAACGGAAATATTTGCCATTGTATTAATGCGATTTATCTACCTCTTGGCCAAACTTCTTTCATAGATGCTTCTGCATTTTTTATTGCACAATCTCCGTTACAGGTCACTGACGTCTTTCATTGGCAGAAACACGTTTGAACTTGAGTGGCTCATTCTGCAAAGCAAAAACGAAACAAAAACAGTCCTGCTTTTCTTGTTGTATCTAGACATGAAGTAGCTTGGTGGTTACGATAATGAGCCAAGGCGACCTCAGATAACGTCATCAATTTTGTTACAATTATTTAAAAAATGGTTCACCCTTTCGTTCATTTGTGGTCAAAATATTAGGCTTGTAAAGAATGACTCTAATGGTTTAAGTGAAGATTCTTTTCGTATGTGGTAGGCTGTCACGTATCTGGAAGAATGTTATCGGGGGTGCTACGGTCTGCAGAGAACGTGCGATATAAATTAAAGTGATATTGTGGTTACTGAATGCCAGCTACGGATCATATCACAGTGGTGCCTTGCACATTTTGGCTAAACCGCGTTCAGAGAAGCCTAGGACACAAAGCGGAAACAGCAAACTTGCACACCTTCGCGACTTTGAATGATTGTGACATCGGTTGCAAAGTTTAAACTGTTATGAATAGGAACAGCCCATCAAATACCACTCATGAAGAATATGATGCGCTAACTTTTTAATGCGCAGCGTTGATCCACTTGTTTTGAAAACGACAAATAAATTATAAAAATGCTAACGATGCCTGTAACATGTGCTGGTAAGCTAAGCAAGCTAAGTAGCTAAATTTGCAGTCAATTTACGTGGGCTGATTTGTCTCAGCACAGTAAGAGCACAGCCCCGCCGCGGTTGTCTATTTGCTAAGGCACTCGGCTGCTGGCCTGCTGGTCGCGGGTTGGAATCCCGGATGCGGCGGCTGCATTTTCGATGAAAGCGGAACTGTTGTGGGCCCGTGTGCTCAGATTCAGGGGCATGTTAAAGAACCCCAGGTGGTCGATATCTCCAGAGCCCTTCACTACGGCATGTCTCATAATCATATGTGGTTTTGGGACGTTAAACCCCATATATCAATCAATCAACTATTAAATTGCAAAACAAACTGTGGAAGACTGGTATAATCCACAATATACCAGAAGAGGCGTTGAATGGAATCAATAAAGGCATATTGGTAAAACCATTGTAGGCATACTAAGTTAGGTTTCAATGAAGCGAACTCATTTATGCCCAAAATTTCTAATGTATTTGGGATTTCAAGGGTAGTAAGTAGTACGTTCATAGAGTGAACTGATCAGGTGAGGATTGCACAGCACCGCACTCATAACAATTACTGGTACTTTAAACTGTACACATGCAAATAAAAATAAGAAATACTTAACCCAAGTACATATCAACAAAAAAAATTGGCAGGTCTCACGTACAATGGGAATCGATGGTATGCGAAGCACAAATGAGAAAGGTTGGTATGCCACTTTAAAATCAGCACAACGTTAAGAGGTGGCGGTAAATGATACTGTACATGACTTCCGTGTCATATTTATTATGTTCGGATGCGTCATTTACCTTCGTCATCTATTCACGTCACATGATACCAAATTTAGTATATGTGGAGCTAGCGAAATGGCCAAGAGCACGCTATGAGAGTGGTATGTTGTCTTGTTCTTACATGCCATGCGTGTCGGGATTATCATGTTTGCACCAATAATATATTTTGTCATCCATTGACGTCAAGTAACACCAAATTTGGTATATGTGCAGCTAGCAAAACGGCCGTGAGCACATCATGAAGGGCCCAATATACTCCAATGTAGCGTTGATGCGCGCGCACGCTGGGCACAGCGACGTTACGTTAGCAAAACGCGAGCACTCTTTAGTCTGACGCCAGGCGTGACCGGCGCGACCAACGTCCGTCGGCGCCGCCCGACAGCAACCAGTGTTAAATTCGACATGCTGCATTTCGCGCTGATGCGTTACCCAGACAATACTGTGTGTTCCTCTTTTCGAGAAGGACGGACGCCGGACGCGCTGAAACGCGAATGCGTCAAAGCAACGCAGCGCGGCGCGCCCCTGCGAGCATATGGCAGGACTGGCGCCTGGCGTGGCAACGCCGGCGTGACACCACAAAATGAACGCCGGCGATAACGCACACTGCGTCACGTCTATATGTATTGGCGCCTTCACTGTGACATGGAGTCATGTTCTCACATGACATGCATCTCATGATTACCATGTCAGCACCAGTCACATACCTTCGTCATCTATCGACATCACGTAATACTAAATTTGGCATATGTTAAGCTAGCGAAACAGCCGCAAGTGCATCATCAGTGTGGCATGTAGTCATGTTGTTACATGACATGCATGTCGTGATTATCATGTTTGAATGTGTCATTTACCTATGTTGTCCGTTCGCGTTGCGTAATGCCGAGTTTGGTACATGTGAAGCTAGCAAAACGGCCGCGAGCACATCATGAGCATAGCATGTACTCATGTTGTTACATGAAACGTATCTCATGTTTATTATGTTTTCACCAGTATCATACCATCATCTTCCATTCACGTCCCGTAATACCAAATTTGGTATAAGTGAAGCTAGCGAAACGGCTGCCAGCGCATAATGAGCGGGGCAGGTATCATGTTGTTACACGATACGGATCTCATGGTTTTAATGTTTGCACTAGTCACGTACCTTCATCATCCATTCAAGTACCGTAATACCAAAGTTGGCAAACGTGACGCTAGCGAAACGGCCTTGAGCCCATCATGAGCGTGGCATGTAGTCATGTTGTTACATGACATGCATGTCATAATTTTCATGTTTGGGCCTGTCGCTTGTGTTGGCCATGCAATCATGTCGTAGCATACCAGTTTTGCAACATGCCATGTGAACGGAACCACCGCAACAGCTGCAGGACCATGACATCTAAATCATGGCATTAATGACATTCATGTTATGATTTTCACGCTATGACTAGTCGGTTATGTTCTTCATACAGTCATCTTATGCCACACGAAGTTCGGTATCGATACCATCACCTAAACGGCCAGGAGAGCTAAAAGCCGTACGCGGATAGATAGATAGATAGATAGATAGATAGATAGATAGATAGATAGATAGATAGATACGCTCAAAGTCACCGAAGTTCGCTAAGAAAGGCTTCGCGTTTAAAAATACAATAAAAGTATTACTCTAATTCATCGCGGGATTCCGTGGTGTGCATCACCATGGTACTGTGTCTATGGTACTGCGTCACCAATGCGCTTATGTCGCGTTCGCCCACCACCTTCGCCGTCTCCCACATCTGGATTCTGCTGGAAGTCATCAGTGATTTCTCAAATTCGTATAGGCAGCATCGCCCGTAGCATTGGTTCACTGCCGGTTAGTTCGGTATCGTCCCCATAATTTCAGTTCACTGCTTATAGCAGCTTTAGCGCGAGCCAGTTTAGGTGTATGTGTAAAATAACGCCACCGTCAAACAAAAGTGATTGAGCGCACATTAAGCGGCGCATAAGGACAGCCTCCAAAGAAACCTGCTTCCTTTCGAAAGCAGGTTTGTTTGGAGTAAATAAAACCCACACCAACGCAGCCTGACTCACTGGCTGTTGTCACGTTCGCGGAAAAATCAAAGGGATCTGGTTAGTGCAGTGCGCTGCCGAAATTCGAAGATTGTTGGGCGAAATCGCTGCGCCACAGCAGGGATTCCGCTGAAGCCAGACTGCAGGTTCGCTAATGAGGTCCAAACTAACGGTGCCACTCAGCCATTTTGACCAAAGCAGACTGAAAAACATCTCATTCATAACTCTAAGTTAAAACAAAGAAGCTGATTACTTGCAGATTCGTTTCTAATATATGTGCGATGACACCCTAATTGACAAGTCACTATAGTGGGCTGAAATTATTGGGCACCTGCATCTTCCTTAGCTTTTCTGGTCTTGCCTGTAATACTGCCTAAGAATAGCTAGGTCGATGGTTTGTCCGTTGACTTTGATATTTCTAAATAGTACTCGCTTGTTGTCTGAAAATTTCTGAATTGAATGTTTTTGCTGCATTTCTACGTTTGATTGCCTGCATCTATGTTTCGCTTTCTGTTTTGACGAGCGTTTTGCTTTTTCGTAAAGTTTTATTAAAATACACTGAGTGGTTGTGTCGGTATTGCATTTACGTATTTGACATGACTTTTATATCTGCAATATTGGAATGAAACCGCGCTTCAGCATTCTCTGAAATGGGACATACTCACAGACACAATTAAGGATATGAAATTAAAGCATGAAGTAGTGTACTCCTCAAGGCGGGAAGAAGAACGCCAATTATAGGGGCCGTGCAACAATTTTCTGCGTGGTCAGAAAACACTGTTATTCTATAGCACCCACTAAGCCTTTAGTTAATGTTCTGCAAACGCGCCAGTTAAACATTAAAGCGCAGCACGCATCCTGGAATTCGCAAATAATTCTTGAAGTCAGACAGAAATCATTCTCGCTTTTCTCGACAAATCGTGCCTTACATTCAAAGGCCGTGCCATAAATCCAAGGTCTACTGCGATTACCTGATTTGAGCATCGTGAGCCACATATATGCAGTTACCACGGCCGCCGTGGGGTACCCCCATATGCCCGCGTGTATATTCACAATCTCACAAAAAGTAAACCACGTGTTCGAAAACCAGAATTCAAAATGAAATGTTCCAGGTCATGGCGTGCGCTGACAAGGGGACACAACTTCTTACCCCTTTGAAATTACCCCTTCTTTGCGTAGCTTTCGCGTTCTCTCTAGTACTAAAAAAAAAAGAGCGAGAGCACTTTAAGTGTGCGACATATGCCTATAATTCCACCCGCTATAGTAATGCAGTGGTTATGGCGCTTAACTGCTGCTTCACAGGTTGTGGGATCGAATCCCGGCCACGGAGGCCGCATTTTTGATGCAGGCGAAGATGCTAAGGCCCGTGTACTCATATTGAGGCACGCGTTACAGCAAAAAAGCACATGATGGTTGAAATTTATAGAGCCCTCTACTACGGCGTTTCTTATATTTAAATCAAGGTTTCGGTACACAAAAATCTCAGAATTATTAGTACTATTCCTTAACTTTGCTCGTGCTTGACAGATTAAAAAACTGTAACAATCTATTCCTGAAGCAATAAGCACATTTAACGAAGGCACTCCATGATCTCTTGAAAAGAGTGATGCTTCTCGAGCTTCGCCCCTAAAAGGATGTGGAGAGCTGAGACCGGCTGGTGCAGCCAAAAATGGTCACAAGTTCCGATCAGGAATACCTCCAGGCAGGCCCGCTTAAGTTGCCCAAGCGCCTCGTAGCCGATATGTCCATCCGAGGTCACGACGTCGGGAGCTGGTGGGAACCATCGGATGGATTTCGAGAGGCCATCTTGAGGCTGAGTCTTTCAGATTAGGCTCAGAATATAGGGAAGTTTCGGGGCTGCGGATAGCCAAAAAACCCCCCAGAAAAGAGGTGGAGAGAAACCGCCAACCACGTTTACTACTCTCAAGCTCCGCCTCAGCTTCCCGCTGCCAGTGGTTGCAGCGTGCCATGAGTGCACCCACGATGGTCGTCTTCCCTTTCTACTTGCGATCGGCATGCTCGCGGCCTCCGCTCCCATAAGCTGCAAGGTTCGTTTAACCACTCAGTGCAGTAGACACTTTTTAAGCGAACAACTGTAAGTGTGAAAAGCGCAGGGATCATTTTTATCGAGGCAACGGGGGGGGGGGGGGGGATGAACATGACGCATTGTGTGAAGAATTCTTGCGCCAATTACGCACAATTTCTTTGACATAAGAATGTCTCAGACTAAGGACGAGCACATATATATAGTAACAAGGGCTGCTTTCCAAGACTATCTTACACTTAGTTTAAAGCAGATTCTTTAAAATTTCAGTAAAATGGTCTAATATTTCGTAAGTGCTAAAGAGAAAAGAGAATAGAGAGGGTAACGACGGCTTCTGTATGGCCTCATGAACAGAATTCTGCGATATACACAAAGGAAACCTCAAACATAGAATATTTTATTAGGTGTTACAACATTTGCCTAATAACGTGTCATTCGCCGGGTTTAGCACTGCAAATGATTAGTATACGATGCTTGTTTATTGGCTAAGGCTAACGCCTGTGAACATTAAAAGTAACAAAGCATCGCCTGCACTGAATACAGCTGGAATTTCGAAAAGCAGCGGGTGCTTTGGTTTCCTTGGGCAAGTTCTACTTCCCGAAAGGAAATGATAACTCACGCTTGAACATCCCTGCATAAGAGACATTGTTCGCAACGTCTATTTTTATTTGTGTTCCTCACAACTTCAGTACAGAAACCGATAGATTGCGCGACATGCCGCCATCGAAAGTACACTGCGCAGAAAACACACAATAGGCGCCATCTGTCGGTGTTCCTATGCCAACGCGCCGAAAAGATGTCTCTTGATGACAATAGTCGAAGTAGGCAGTCGAAGTACGCTGTAGACGTTCGGTAATGATATTCACCTTTGCTGGCATGACAAAGACTCGCCAACACTTCCTCTCGACACGAGAGGAAGTGTTGTTGTTCGGCAATGACCCTGTGCTCCCTTTTAAAAGCTTCGGCTAAGCGGAACAAGTTACACTTCAGAGTAAATTCGGGAAGCAATAACGAAGACCCAAGACCCGGGTCATGTTGCTCGACCATCACTAGTGGATTCCTAGCACAATCATTGGCGCGTATATGACGCCCGCTATTTCGAAGTCTTCTAAGCAGCTGATAATCTGGTCCTGCTTTGGTCCCCCTCGTGGCACGTTGGACTTCCGGAGAAGTTACTCCCATGCTATTCATGCCCTACCGCAAATTAAGGTAAGTGACTTACGTCACTTCCGGAGTCACCCCTATCGACCCCATTATCAGTCACCTAATACTGCCGTAGTGCATCTTCCGCAGCTCGAACCACAACACGTGACTGCCCCTTCATTAGCACCAGGTCGGTGCTCCAGCTAGAGGAAAATTATATAACGGTCTGAAGAGGGCGACGAATATGACTGCAAAGAAGACGTTGACAGACACTGCGAACAGTGCGCCATCTTTCCAGCCACTGAATTTATTCTGTGTGTATATCGTGTAAATATCTTCTCCAAAATAATACTTAAACCTATGCTTTCTCTGACGGCCATTCTCCACCGACGATTAAATTTAAACATTTACGTGAGAAAATGCTTTGGGGCTGAGTTAGAGTTTTGAGCAGTGTTTAAGTGTTTTACCTCTGCGTAGTCGGGGTTGAAGTTCCAACTCACAATACACGAGAATCTATGCTTCATGCACAGTTTATGTTTAATCTTTTCTACTCGAAACAGCTTCAATGTACCACGAATGGGTCCTACTGTGTACAGAAAAATGACAAAGGCAACCATGTGCATCATTTTCTGAGCCTAATCAGCTTTGCGCCCGACTCAAACTACAGAAGAGAGAGTAATACAGGAACGCGTTCTTTGTTTTGTGTTGTTTTTCTACTTCATGTGAAAAGCCGAAAGTTATACTACACCGACTTGCTCAATCTTCTACGCTGTTTGTGACAGCGTAAAAGGGAAACTCTTGGTGCAGTTATATTATCCAGCTCCTTCACCTGAGAGATAGCATCATAGCGTTTCTTGCTTCAGTAAAAATGAAAGAGTGCAAGTTGTGGGTCGCTGTAACCGCGTGCTTCATGGCAACAGGATTCTCTGCTGGTGCCCCGGACAGGTGTCAGCTCTTTGAAAGACGATAGTCTTTCTTGGGGACCTTCGACGCAACAATTTTAGTCTGTCTGTCTGTACACTTGTCTGTTTGTCCACCTTCAACGGTTCCGGGTATTCTAACGCACCAGCCGATACCCCAAACGGCCGACCCCATCCTTAGCACCCACCAACGTTGCTCAAGATTTAGCGTTCATACTTGTGTAATTGTCAATTAAAAAGCCATTATTGCGCATATCTGACGCAGCATAACAACACGTATATATTCTGTATGTACATTCACTAGAAAAGACATACACAAGTAATTCTAAGAACCGTAGCGTTTATCACGCTACGTTGACCATGGAAAAGCATGGAGGAAAGAAAAACTGAGGCGAGGCCCTATCCTATCTCAATGCATTGCGAGAAGTGTAGGGGAAGTGACGTCAAATTTAATGGGGCAAACAAACTGGTATGGGGCAAAGAAAACAGCAGACGCTCCGCGGCGTGCTTCTCAGCGATGGTTCGCTTCTGCGCGGACTTATAGTTCCGGCGTAAACTCAACGCGTATTGTATGGTTTGCATGCACCAAAATGTTGCGAGCACACCTTTCCCAGACTGTTCGTGCGTGGCAGGCCCCAAACGCGACAGGCTTAAATACTTCGTGGAGTGTTTTTGTGCAACAGCATGGAAAGCACCGGTACGTGTCCTAATCAAAATGATTCAGCTTCTGCATCATCGTATTCGAACTCACCCGACAGTGACTTACGCGTTCTACTCGCCATGAGGCCTTGCTTTTTTTTTCTCCTAGCCAGATTTCCCGGTCTTCGGACCCATTAGCAGTTCTTTGCTCGTATATAGTGTCAGTGTGGCAATGCACGATTTTGAAAGCTTGCTTCGCAGCTATTCTGTTCAACGCCAGCCTAGTACTTGAAGTACTTGACGTCGGTAAGAAGGCACCTCTGTATTGTACACGCAATCGTGCATGTGAAGTGTGTAATTTCAGGGCGCGTGCACACAACTAACACGCAGCGAGCGCACACCGTACAATACATACACATTTAGTCTGATAAGAATAAAAGTTTATTGTCCTTCCGTATGAACGACACAACTTCGAAAAACGTGACACGATGCCTACAACACTAAAAACGAAAGTTGACGTGTGTTCTAGCTCAGTTGGCGCAATGAGTAAGAACCAACGTAGCGTACAGCTGAGAGCTCTGCATGCAAATACCATGCATTATTGATCAACAGTGAAGCAGACATACATGAAGACTGCCACCAGGTACATCCGGCGGTGCACGCGATTAGCACCGAGTATGCACTACGGCTGGGCATCGCACAGCTTTCTTAAAACACGCAAAAGAAGCAGCACTTGTGCATTGACTTCCTGCCGGCAGAGAACATCTCGCACTCAGCCGGGGCCGCTTCGAAGGCCGCTGCGGCGGCTGTTTGCAGGATATCTCGAATTGTTTATCTGCTTTTCCGCTAGAGGTAGTGCGGGTGCTTGCGATGTGGTGGCTTCATGAATATGACGTCATGGCTTCTCCTATATGTTTGCTTCCTCCATGATGGAAAGCTTGCACAAAAAGGCTGTGTTTCCAACGGTTTGCTAAGACGACACGGTGGTGGCACCTACCTGTCGCCTTGCGTTTTATACCTTATCATCTCTGCAACAGGTGTATACGCCCGTCTCAGAGCTGCGCGTTTCGTTTTCCAAGAAAACTGCCAGATAGCGCTCATGTCTCACGCGTGACAGGATTTGATGCGCTCGTTCACCTCCGCTGCATGCTCGAAGCCCTCTAATGCAGCGCCTCCAGAATAGCATTCCTCGACTTCTTGTGCAGAACATCAAATAAATATTTTGTTCAATTTATACACACGCAAGACAATCGCCTTTCGACGACATTTGCAGATTAACATGCAGATACGGGACAAATTTTTTTCATTGTGGTTCTATATCTTTGCGAACCCTATTACGTCAAAGCAAAGGTGAAATCAGGAAATGGGTGCATGTTTCGCGAGCGCTGGGGAGTAGATGTATTGGTCACTAAGGAACAGAACAAATCCATCTTGAAAACACCGCGACAAAAGAAATATCGATCTTGCATGGTTGGGGACCATTCGGTGCCGGCTGTGCGTGATGGCCGCAAGAGCTGCCGCCTGCAGCAGGTGGGCGTTCTTTCATGCATCCGCTTGGTTCTCTTCTCGTTATCGAGACATCTTCAGTTCCTTGTACAGAAGTAAATGATGTTTCTGGTTCCGGCAGTTCTCGTCCTCTCACAATTTAATGTTGAATAAGAATCACGCTGCTATCGATAAAATAAAAAAAATGCCAGTAACTGTCTTTGTTTCGTTAGGCTGAACACAAATAAGTATTCTTAAAAATCGAGAACACGATTTAGTTGACGGAGAAAAAAATAATTCCTTCAAAAGCATCATATAAGTGACCATGCACTTCCACAGTAGGCGTCGTTCGAGGGTATGCTGTCTGCCCGATCATAACATGACGACAAGTTTGCAAGTGCAGCGGTGGGGGTTGTTAAAGCAACGTCGCTGCTAGCCCAGCTTTATACAGTGACTCGGTGCTTGACGCCCCCCTTTTTTTGAAGAATATTGGCGACATCTCTACGCGGCCAACTTAAGTGTGATAGATGTCAGAAAACTTGACGTGTGGCACATTGCGGGATGAAGAAGTTTCCATTGTCACTGGTTGTTGAATTTGTGGAAGTGAACTCACGTGATCGTTTGCGAAAATAGCCCATGTTTATCGTCTGCAAAAATGGCCCATGTTTATTGCGACATGTAGTGTCAGTTGTAAGGCAGCGACTATGTTGATTCATCTTTACGGACGATGAAACAGTTACTATTGTATGTAGTGTGTGCTGGAAAATTAGAGGTGCGTCGTGTTTGTGGAAGCAGTGTGATGCGTCGTGTCTAATAAGATCACTTGGTACCACTGGTTGTCGACAAACTATCAAGCTTCGACATTTTAGAGAACATAAACATTGGAGGGCACTTGAACTACGTCTGGAGAGCGGAATGCGTTAGCGTACTCAGGCCACGTTTGCACTGCCTTCTCAATCGGTAGCCGCAATTTTCTTATCAGTGGAAACTTCAGCCGTTCCACAAGGAAGGAAATGTCGGTGCATATAAAACTGGCCATTTAAACTTATACTAGAGCGTCTACTGCAAGTAAAGTTGTGAAGTGCCCTTCTCGCCTGTAGCCTTCCTCTTGCGAATTAGCGAATCACCCACTACACGCCCTAAGACACCAAGTGTACCTGCGCAGCTGCCCACTTGGTGTCTTAGGGCTCGTAGTGGTCGCTTTGGCTGACGATTAGGATGAAAGATGTGTGAACGCTTTGTAATAGGGGGGGCGGGGGCGTTTAATGCCTTCACTCTATGTGTAATGCACATGTATTGACATCTAACGCGATTTTATGCTTGTTCCTCACAACATTACACGACAATCGTGCAACAATTTTTTTTCGGGAGCATTTACACGCAATGGCGTGGCTCTGTGACAAAACACCTGCTTGCAGTGCGTCTGCCTCGGTTCGATTCTTCAACTCTCACGTGAGCGGCACCTTTTAATTCCTTTTATTTGCATATCTCCCAAACTCTCACTCGCAAACGCCCTTGTGTTTCTTTTGTGCTCGTAGTTAATGATGCCGAGACCGAGGCTGACACCAAAACGAACTTCTGAATATCTATGAAAGAAACTCCTTAACGCTATCGCTTTGAAAATGTAATGGATGTGATTGTGTGTGAGTGCGTTCGTCTCCGGCTGAAAAGTACGACGACGCGTCGGCTCCTAGCATAATTTGCGATTGCCGATGCGGTATGTACTACAGTTCGCCACGCTGAACACGTGAACCCATTTGAGGTATCGCGTTTGACTGGTGATCTGACACGTCTTGATGCACATGAGGCAACCTACGCCGTTGTATTCTTGTCAGCTCACAATTTACGGCTCGATCTTCATAAAATGACAATGCACAAGCGAAGTTTGCGTATGAATTTTGAAGCAGCAAAGTGAGCATGCATGCAAGAAAGCTTGCGCCGGATGTATTGTGCACTGTGAGGCCTTCTTGGCTGGAGAGTAGTTATTGAACGAAACTCCCCCGAACAGCATCGATTGGGTCTATAACAGAAGGGCAGTTTGCCATTTTGACGCATTCGGTGGCTTAGGTTTGGAACACTGCCACAGGGATGCCTCTGATGTCATGTGGAATTTCATCCTAACTGCTAAACAAGTACAATTTTAATCTTGTCTTATAATTATTCCTTACGAAGATGTAGTAACATATAACTAACCTATTTAGGTTTTTCTTACCAGGAGAAAATTGTTATGTTTCATGTCTCGAGAAGAACATTTTGGCCATTTTGAAAAGTATTTCAACACACATTGCAGCGTATCATATTGTGAGCAGTGAAATGTTCTTTGCATAAAATGTTAGTTGTTGAGCAAAAAAAGTATTTTGAGATGGAAAAATAAGAAATGTGAGTAATTTTTTACAGTAAGATGGAAAACAGTGCAATAAAAACAATCTATGTGCAAAAAAATATTCAGAAGAAACAGAATGCGGAATAAACTTTTTGAACGCAAGTGATAAAGGAAAAGTATAAAAAATAATGAATATTCCACACAGTGTTTTTATTACCAATTCACAGGTGAGCTCATTCCTTTTTTTCTCTCAAAATTTTTGTTTTTCTGCGATACAAGCCTACAGGTATTCCTATATAGATGGATACCCGTGAGGTGAACAAGTATTTTATAAATCATACGTCCAATGAACTTCTCTAGCTAGTCTAGCGTTACCTCCTTTCGTGAGCTACCTCTGTCCGCATAGATTGGCGTTCCAATATATGCGTTCAAGCATATTTATTAGTGATTTTGTAGACGGCATAGCAAAAGAACAATCTCGCGCGCAGTTTTAAAACCGATAGCGCCACTGAGTAGTGCAGGGTTGAGATGTTTTGTGGCTTCTCTGTCTTGAGGAGAATCTCTGCAGTCGGCATCAACAGACCGCTCTCTTGCGACTTGAGGACCTCGCGCGTAACCAGAGTAGCTCTAAGATTGGGCAGAAAGGTCAGCAGCTCTGCACTTGTGGCGGAAGAGACCACGTGAGGCCGCAGACGAAAGCAACCCCTGAATGGCTGCGGATGCCCCAGGGTGACGCGAAACATCGTTGCTATGCGAGCTTCAAGCTAAGGGGTTGTCATATTCAGACTCAAAGCTCGTCGTCACTCAAGTTAGGTGCGGTTTCAAGACAATTTCGAGCAGCGCACGTCACGGTGCGGTGCAAGCGAGCCGCGTGTGACAGCGAAGCCGTATACTAGCGATTAGTGACTCTAAATGCGGCTCTGTGCCTTATATAGCGATACAAGCGAAGCCGCTTGAAACTCGTCGAAAAGGCCACTCTCACACTTTACATATGCGGTGTACCACTAGAAATTTTACTTGCGCAATAAATCTCCCCGACTCGAAGCGACAGTTCTCTAGAAAATAGCTGGCATAAATTTTAGGCCCTTATTACCCTTCAACCCTGTCATAATGCGAAGCTGCCACTTTATATTTATATTTTACTTGTAAAAGTTACTTTTCATTACAGGACTTTGATGCTATTGAATCATAACCATTATCGGTACGCACGTCTGTCGAGTTTATTAACCACGTGCATTCTTCCAAAAACACCCACACATTGGTTCACGTAAACGTCTGACAAAAATCACCATGTTGCCAAAACTGACAAATTCAAACTGATTCTCAAAAGTTCAGTGGTTGGACTAACTACTGGAAAGTGCTGGGTGCGCAAGAAGCAAATTCAAAATGTCATAACTGACGAATCAAAGCGTCGTTCACCGGTGATTGATTTCAATAGGCGTGGTAACAAAAGGGTTAAAATTGTTCCAATCAGGTTAATACGGCAGCCTTGAATGCGAGCTCACTAGCATATAACTGCTAGTCCTAGTTCAATCTATTATATGTTATTTCCTTTGCATTTCTATACTTTTTAATCACTCAACATTCTTCAAATATTCTTTTTTTTTAATTTTCACCTATGCATTTTTGGCCAATCGCCTTGAGTGATTGTTTGAAGAAAAAACAAACAAGCTAACTAACCAACCTCACAGTAGAGCTTTGCGCAGACGAAGGACGTACAGAAATGGAGAACAGGAGGTGGCGTTGCGAACAGCTTCCAGCGTTACACGTATCTGCGTTCGTTTGAATAGCGCCAGATGAGGCTGTCTCCCACGCACTTACTATTGCTAAAAAAAGTCTGCTTGGAATAGAGGGAGTATCTGTAAGATGAGATTTCCTAAAGGAGGAGGCACATGAAAAAAATGGAAATGGTGGAGCATGGTTTCATTGAATGTGACGATATTCAACTGGATATCTGAATTGGAGTTAGTCTAGATACAGCCCTGCGTTTCAGGTATAGCACAGAAAATACAAACATGCGATCGAGAGCAGTAGAGTACCGTTACCATATTGGAAACCAAAAACCTGAATTGCGTGAAAACTAATGTTACTCAACTTGAAACGCAAAACATTAAGCTATATAAATTATAAAATTTTCTTCATTAAACTTGCAGCACCTAATTCATGTTAGCAACACTGTATGAAGAATGAACATGGAGCCTGGTGACTCGCAGGTCACCGCAACCTTTTGAAGGGAATGCTCATGTAATCCATGCATCCATCTGACCACGCACCCTGCCAGTCATCCTTCCATACATGCGCAGTTCCACTAAAATCGTAATAATGTCAACACGAATGGCGATAGCCTACGGGTTCTCCCAGATACAGAATGGAGGCACGGGGCACGTGCTGCCACAGTGAACACGCATGCAGCTTTTTCTTCATTAGTGCAGCCCTTTCGTGCTATCAGCAGGTTCCAGACGATCCATCCGTTAACGATGACCGATTTCTTGGTTATCGTTATGACTTTACTGCAGCGCTTCTAGCTACTTCACGACTCAATTGAATATACTATCAAATATAAAGAACGCTTGTAATGACCGTATCCGGACAATGCACGCTAATCACGTTTACTTAGCCATAGTAAGGCGGGTAGGCGCCATTGCCTTTTATGTCTCGCAGTTTCTTTATGTTGTGAAATGGCTAACAGTTTTTCTTTCCTCAGCATCCTTTGCGTTTTGTGTTTCGAGAAACCTGATCAGACTGGTGATTCACAAGCGACATGATTCACCTTTCCGTATTGCCCTTTCTATGCTAATTCTTGTGCTTTCAAAACGCCTTTTCGTGTTTTAATGCGTTAGCCATATTACTAGGGAATTGCTGTTTGTATGGGAACGTCAAGTATCAGAGCACGTGATATCGGTCACAGATGTGCCGTGCTCTCTTTAAATAGCTATCCATACTATGTCATGACTTTTGCGCGCCAGACAACAAGTCTGTCTCACAGCTATTTCACTACAGCCGTGCTCTAGCAAACACTTAAATATGACCTATCGGGCGAGAAGTCGCTATAAGATATAAAATATTGAGTTGGAGATGCGCAGAACTCCACCAGACATTGCATGATGTCAATTGAGCCATGAATGGACGCTTTAAAACTTCCTACTCACTACGAGGGCACTAGGTAATCAGTCGGAATTAACCATCATTACTTCACGAAGAAAGTGTGCATATACAAAACAGAACAGAACAGAAGGTTTTATTGTGCTAAATGAAGAAGAATACATGTGCATGATATACAGAAAGAGGTCCCATAGTCAGAGACTGCAAGAGGACCTCTTGTACAATGTAGAATTGTGAATGATTGTGATGTACATAGCAGGGAGACAGAGCTACAGTAAAATGCAATTGAAACAAATAAAGTAAGAATATACCCTTGTAATCTCACAGAAACAATTTAAAAGCAAGAATAACGCGCTAACTTCAATGACAAGTGATTACAGAACGCAACTCACAATGAACAGGAATCAATTAAGAAACAGCAAAACAGGCTAGTTAGTTGACATGATATGATTTTTTAACTTCGATATAATTACCTTCAGGGAACGGCATACTTTAATGTCAACAGATAAACTATTCCAAAAAGAAATTCCGGAAAAATGAATGATTTGTTTGCCATAATTGGTGCGAACTTTTGGCAGTAGAAAGTTATTTTTAAGGACAAACCTTGTGATATTGTTATTTGAGAGAATGATAGTAAAGTGTGGGAGTTGGTTATTTATAGTTCTATACATGTAAATACCAAGGTTATATTTAACTAGCTCAGATACAGTTATTATATTGTTTTCGTGAAGTAGTAACTTAGCGTTAGAGAGATATATGCTTGACGTGAGAATTCTTATCGCTTGGTTTTGAATTGTCTGAACTGACGTAAGATGAGGGGTGTATGTATTACCCCGTGAAGTAATACAGTAAGAAATGTGCGAATGAACAAAAGAAAAATACAGTGACATAAGTATTGATGGATTGAAATAAAGACGAGATTTAATCAGTAGTCGAACGCCATACGTCATTTTTTTCCTAATATGTGCAACATGTCGGTGGTATTTCAAGTTAGTGTCGAGTTCAACGCCTAGAAATCTACAGCAGTCGCTCACAGGGATGTCATTGCGCGCAATTATAACAGGAGGGATAGAAGGTAAGAGTTTTTGTGGGGAAAGAAGACAACAAATTTTGTCTTAGACGAGTTAATTTCTAACATGTCATTACTGCACCACCGAACGAGTTGTGCCAGATCAAAGTTTAGTTTTCCAGTTAAGGATGTAATGCTGCTATCGGAGTTAAAAATTGGGGTGTTGTCAGCGTATAATATACAACTGGATGAAGAAAGGCATTTCGGCAAACCGTTAATATAGAGTAAAAACAAAAGAGGCCCTAGAATGGACCCCTGGGGTACACCACTATTAGTTAATTTGGTTGACGAATATGCATTAGAAATCACCACCTTCTCTGTCCTGTTGCAGAGATAGCTACGCCATAATAGTAATGTTGAGCCAGTTATACCAAATGCTTCAAGTTTATTGAAAAGAATGTGATGATTTATCGAATCAAAAGCTTTAGTTAGGTCGATGAAAACTCTGCCCGCATAGTAACCGTTGTCAATAGCCTTTTTTAATCGGTCAGTAAGTGGGATTAGCGCAAGGTCACTGGAGTAGCCGGAACGGAAGCCAAATTGACAAGCCGATAGTATCTTAAATTTGTTCAGGTAATTTGTGAGACGTGTACAGATCGGTTTCTCAATTACTTTGCTCAAAAAGGGTAAGATGCAAATGGGGCGGTAGTTATTCAATAACGAAGCATTTCCTTTTTTATGTACGAGGATTATTTTACCCTGCTTCAGTTCATGCGGGAAAACACCTGTTATAAACATTAAATTCACAATTGAAGAGAATACATTTGATATAGGGTGAGCTACCATTTTTATAATGGAGGGGTGAATGCCGTCAAGGCCAGCACTCGTCATTTTTAGGGTACCTATAACGCTGATTATTTCATCTGGAGTTGTGGGAAACAGAAAGAACGAATGGGGGAGGCGATCTAAGGCCATTTCATTTAATAAAGGTAGGGTGTGCTCGACGTTAAAGAATAAGTTTGCAAACTGATCGGCGATGTCAGCTGGGTCACTATAAGTGACATCTGTATGAAGAACTGTAGCTATTTTATCCGAACGTGGGTTCCTATTTAAAAAAGAATTAATGATGTCCCATTTTTTTCCTAGTACTATTTCCGGCCTCAGTTATCTTTTGCGCATAATACTTTCTTTTAGCTTCCTTTAGCTGGGTGTTTATTAGGTTGCAAATTTTTTTATTTTAACCGTGTTATTTTTTTAACCGTGTGAAACGGTTGCCTTTTAGTTTTTTTATAGAGGTTGTCACGTTTGCGCATGTCTGTTAGTAATCCCCTCGTCAGCCAGGGATTTGCTGGTGATGCGATTATTTTTTTGCATTTTTGCTTATCTGTACAAGATTGAACAAGTGATAGGAGCAAAGATGAAAAGGGGGTGAAAGCGTCTTGTGCATCAGCTTTAAGATAAACTTCAGGCCAGTTAGTGTTAGCAACGTTATCAATAAACTTCTGCTTGTCCAATATATCACGAATAAAGGAAGGTGAATCACGTTTTCCAGTGGAATCGAAACGCAGAAATATGGGATAGTGGTCAGTAATATTAATTTCTAGCACTCCAGCGTCTGATGCCGTGAGTAGATTTGAAAATGCATATTCAATGAGGGACCCATTGCTATTGCTGTTTGGTCTAGTTGGAAGACTGATTAAAGATTCATACCCAAAGCTGTTTAGTGCAGCTAGATAGTTGATAGAGTTAGTGAATTAATGTTGATGTCAGCAGTGATATTAGCATTTTTATTTTCAAGCGAAATAACATTTAGGGAGCGTTGCAAGTTTATGCAAAATTCAGTAACTGGAGAAGATGGTGAGTGGTATATACAGCCTAATATGAATCTTTTGTTATCTATATTAAGAAAAGTATGCTCAAACTCAAGCCAGACCAATTCACAGTAGAGCGTGTTTAATTCGAGATCAAACCTTCGTTTACAGGAAGCGTTAGAAAATACGTATGTGGCTGCGCCATCATGATTGCAAGATAACCTGTGACTGTAATATGGCATGTAGGAAGGGAAACCGAACAGATTTCTATCGTCTTCTAATAACCAAGTTTCTGTAACTGCAATTACTGAGAAAGGGTTGGTAAACGTGGAAAGAAGACTTTGAAATTCATCAACATGTTTTCGTAGGCTTCTGGCATTGGGATGAATAAAAAAGCGGGAGTTACTCTCTAAAAACGAGTTTAGTTGCACAGGTGACAGAAGAGCCGACGAGGAAGCCATGGCTGGCGCATGCGCATTATGTACAATGGGAGCCAATTAGTTTATTTTAGCCAGATCAGCCTCATCGCGTATCCTGTATACTTTACTGTCGATTGTCTTGCGAGCTTTGATTTGGCAGTTTGTTGTCCACAAAAACATCCACTTTTTCTCTTTCTTTAGGGCCATAGCCTTAGAAAAGAGAGCCTTGTTCACAGGGGTCAAATGCTCATTTACGTACACGGGATTGTCAGGTGTCTGTGTTATGTTGATGTCCCTCAGGCAGAGCTTAGCTTGTCGGGCCTTGCTTATGAATTCAGTCTTCTTATCCCTTGAACAAAATCGCGCAAGAAGGTTTTTGTTGCATTCCTTTGCTGTAGGAACACGGTTAACGACGTCAAGGTCAGATGGTGACACCGGGCATCCGATCTTTTCACCCACCGTTTGCAAGATCGCGACACAGTCTTCCCCTTGTGTGCACGGTACACCTCTGATCTCGACGTTTGCGAGCCGTGAATATTGTTCGATTTCAGCTAGTTTCTTAGACATCATGCGGTTTTCAGACTTCAGTAATTTGTTTTCGGCCATCAAGACAGCGTTGTCTTGCCTTAATTCCTCAACAATTTTTTCCGTGCATTTTGCGCTAGCAACAAGGTCATTAACTTCTTTCTTCATTTGCACCGCATCGAAACCAGAATGATGCAGCTTTAACAGAATCCTTGCGAACACCGACTCCACCAAAGCCTCGGTTTTCAGCTTCTCCTCGAGTTCTTCTAATCTCTTTGCAAGTTCAGCATTCGTTGGCATTTTGGACACAGTTAGAAGACACTCAGACAAGCTCAAAATGCGAACAACGGCAGCAGCGACAGCAAATGAAAAACGAAAGAATCGGAAATGGCGTGAAAACCAACCTGCAGTAAATTATACGGTAACCTCGGTCAGTTGCTCAGTGCGCTGCCGCTGCTGCCAATGACATCCCGTTGACAGTGCCGGTCTTTTATAGCGTTGCTTGACGATTCCAGTGCCGCCCAGTGGTGATATCACCGAAAACGCAGCCGTAGGTAGAGCTGCGCAGTCTCCGAAGGCGCCATGAGCAAGGTAGTCCGTGGCAGCAATCAGGGCGTCCGGCGATGAAGCAGCACCTCGGGAAGCAAGCTTGGACGATCGGGCATCGGCCGAAGTAACTGCAGTAAATTATACGGTAATCTCGGTCAGTTGCTCAGTGCGCGGCCGCTGCTGCCAATGATGCCAATACATGGTGCCAATACATGGTGCGTGCATCGGCTCGCGGACAAGTATTTGGTACTTCGTCATTATAATTATTATTATTTGGTTTGAGTACATAGAGAACATGAAGACAGAGAAAATAGGGAGGAAATAGGCTGAAAACTGCCACCTATGGGCAGTCTGCCTGCCCCTTCGCCTGCCTGCCCCTTCGGGAAGGGGATATGGTGAATAATGACGCAATGAGAACTTCGAAAGTGTACTCACAGTAGGCGCTCTTGGACAGTTTACAAGGGCCTATGTTTCGCGTGCAGACTTTTCTTTTGTCATGACACAGTTGACACCTGTGGCTACCGAGAAGCGAGCGAGGCAAAAAAAAAAATGGGAAGGCAATGCAAATGACGATATCGCAACTTACCAATCAGGGTGAGCTCACCTTGAATAAGGGAATTTAAGCACCTTTTTTGAACATTCATTAAAATGTAGGACGCCCGTATTCCTAAATTGCCTATGTCATCCGCGTTCTAGGCATGTCGTAACTACCATAGAAGTTAGGTCAACGCAAGGTCATTTTGATTGATCATAAAAAAAAACAGAAAAGAAAATTTGTCTGAGTTACTCGACTCATAGAATCGATTCTCTCACACCACGACTTCCAGGATGAGGGTGGGACGCCTTGACGGTTACTCCAAAGACGAGAGCAGAATCCAAGCTGCAAAAATGCTAATACATGCTTTGCACTTAAGCAATGGTGGCGCCGTCACCTAGGAGCAGTTGTGTGAAGCGCCAAAAGCCTGTGACAGCGTCTGAGCGCACCAGGACGCGCTTATGACGGCGTTGCGTTGGAAAAGCGTGCACCGGCAGGAAGCCCTATGCTTTCCCGCAATACAGGCGTACACTAAGAATATCACCTCTGACATTCATGAATTAGAGTGCGAAATTACTTTCCGACTTGCCAAAGACACTGAGGAACAGGATCAAAATGCTTAACCGAGATGTAGCTATGGGAGTCAGCGAGAGTGCACCAACGCCTGTAGAAATCTGTCATGTTAGCTAAACATATTTCTATACGCAACTACAGCTGTTTAGGCAGAGGTTTTTTTTAGTGATAGTAACTATGTCTTTCTTTAACAGCGCAGATGTTTAAGCAGCCATGCTATGTATGCCATATTGAGATTGATTAGTGGTTAGGTGCCACACCAATAATAATAAAAAGTAACAGACAATAATACCAAGCACAACAAAGAAGACGTTCCTACTAACAAACCTATGTAAAGGTGAAGAAGTAAAAGTGGACGAGAATAGAACTTTTCACGGGCAGGGACCGAACATGCGATCTTCGAATGATGCATTCGTCGTCTAGCTTAGAGGCTTAGAGTTCGGGGCTTGGTGTTCAGAAATGAGTCCTCGCAAGAGCTCGCCGCAATACAGATATTGAAATATGTATGCACATGCTGGAGGCCTAAAATAGAGATATTGAGTTACATTTGCACCAGACGTCACGGAATGTTCTGCGGATACTTTTACAAAACAAAGAAGAGAACGTACTCATTAATGCAAATACAAGAGTGAATATATTGGATTACTTTTTTGGATATTGCAATCTAGGAGTGGTGTTAAAATGATTGTAGGAGCGACGAAGAAGGAACGAGAATGATTGTGTTTAATCAAATGATTCAAAGAATCAGTCAGACGATGAGAAACTGAACTTCTGTAAGTATATAGTGAGTTCGAGATTTTAACCAACACATGCAGAGTGATCCACATCATGATTGCAGAGGAGCCTACCTTTTTTCCCTAATGTCTGCGTACAGGAGGCAATAGAATATTAGTTTAGAGGGATAAACGAGGATTGTCATTGGTTGACTATATTGATTGATATATGAGGTTTAACGTCCCAAAACCACCATATGGTTATGAGAGACGCCGTAGTGGAGGACTCCGAAAGGATTGTTATCGGAATTTGTAAATTTCACTCTGTGTAATATACAAGAAATTCAGATTACGTACCATGCGGTAAGCGATTACTGCTAAGTAGAAAACAATACTATTTGAAATAGGAAGAATATTCAGTTAGGAGAATGGTTGAGCCAAATGAGTGTGATAGGTACTGTGTGTTGTGAGACGAAGTGCCTGCTTTTGGATATGCCTTAATGGGCTTAACGGAGTTTTATATACAAGTCCACAAGATTCAATGCAGTAGTTCAAATCCCTACGAAGGAACGGAAATTAGGGAGAGGTTAGAGTATGGTGCCTGAAATATAGCCGGGATCTGAGCGGAACTTACATTTCATAGGCAGTTTTTCTTTATATTTGAATAATATGGTCATTGAAGTGTAAAAACAAATGCCACAGAAATAAATATGCAATTTCAGATGGCAAACTTTGCATAGTTATTCACATACGTGGGGAGTGCATTGTCTCTTTTTCTTAAGAGGCTCTTTTCTTGGTCATTGTTATCTCTAAGCAGTGCTTGCTTTATATGCCGCGAGTTTAATAGTCATGTAACGCATTAATTAGAACATGTTGGTACATTCTGCGCATCAAACGACATGTCATCTATAAACTCTAAACGACTTGAGACCGACACTGTAGATATCAACGTTTCCGCAAACGTGACGCATAATCAGCATTCTTTTCATTTTGACCGGCATGCGTCCCGTGCTTCTAATATCGTATGAGCGTATGGCAAATTAGATTGTACTAAGAGTCAATGTGTCCACAAGGAAAGCTTGTGAATTTGAACTGTAAGTTTACAGTGAGAGTTGTTCAGGTAAGTAACAAGCATTTCTCGACGATGGTATAAACAGTATAATCACCACTTATCACTGTTACATTGTAGCACCCTATCGAACTTTTTTCGTTCTTTTTTTGCATTGCTCGAAAAGCACAGATCTTGATATAAAACGAAGATGAATCTGTTTTTATGGAAGCTTAGTGTAAATATTATTGGTCTACCTAGTCCAACGGAAAGTTTTCGATAAGTTTCATTGTCATATATGTGCATTATTTATTAGAAGCAAGATCAACTGCGTTATGCTATTAGGCAAAAGAAATATTTGTACGGCTGGAGAAAATAGTTGTACTTTAATTTAGCATGTAAAATGATTATGCAAATTACTTTTTGCGTAGGCAGTCATGAAGGAGTTCGTGTTTCTACTCGGTGCCCTTCTTTCATACGTCAGCCGAGTCTGTTCTTCGTAATCGATACGACTGACCTCGGCTTAAGGCCTAAACATTTTTAACACTGGTGCAGAAGGTAATATCGGTGATATGAAGCCATATTTCCTGTAGTGGGGCTTCAACCAATATAAAAAAAGTAATCAAAAAGAACGCAACCTTGATGCGCCATTTCAAAGGGACTGACCGCAGTGGTGGAAGCCTTTGACAGGACATACGAGAAGCGACCAGTAAAGTGAAGCCTGCTTGACTAGTTTGAGTACGTACTGTGCCTCCCTTTCATCTGCTACAAGTGCCCTATGCATTATTCTGTAAGGGTGTAGGACAGAAGCTGTACAAAAGAAAGCCACTAAAAGTTTTATGGAATGATTACTGAGCTGGCTGCGTCGGTGCAAACTTAATTACTGCAAAGCAATGCGCAATACGCCCAATTACTAGACTGAAAAAACGCCAGATTCATCGCTTTGAACCAGAACCCTTAACTTAGCTAGATACTGCCTCAGGGCTTTGAAGCTGAGTGACCGAATGGGCAGAGGACCAAAGTGACTTCCATTAGAGAGCGTCGTACGTTGTCAATTAGTACGGCCTTGCTTAATCTCGCATACATCTACGGGAGCATAAAAAAGCTAATATAATGAAGAGTGGTGACTTCAAAAGTTAACAGCTTTGGGAAGTTTAGCGCATTTCTGATGATGGCAGGAAATGTTAGTCGTTTGCTGTTTAGCATAACTTCCAATGAACTAATGGTAAAGCCTTCGGATACCGGAGTTATTATTGGTCGCCATTAGAAGTAAAATGCTTACTTATACGTCTTTCATCTTACCTGATGACAGCGTGCTTGTTCATTGTAGCAACAACAGAAAACTGTAATCAGCAACGCGTAATTCTGTTACATCATGAGTTATTCCAATGCATGTTTCAATTTCTTCGCTCAGAAATACAACCTTGCCACTCTGCCTTTCAGAACCTGATCGATATTTCTGCTTTGCCCACATTATTTTAATCAGTTATGAACCACAAATCTGACGTTTGAAATGCAAATCGAGTCGTTTGAAAAATAGCATTGTTATTTCGATTAGGACGTGGGGCAGGGCAGTACAATATTGTCTGCTTTATGGTCGCTATGAAAGAAGAGTGGCAAAATTTACATCTACAGGGGGGAGATGATCTATGCCACTTACGGTTAGCAAGAATCTGTCATCGGTATCTCATGTCTGAGGTAGTGCTTACGTCTGCGAGTACTTTTATTATGAATACCTCGCAAGCTCGGCTGAGAATGGGTTTTTGAAAGATGTGAGGAGGGGTGGCCTCTTTCAGCCTTTCTCTGTTACTGTATTTGAGGGAGCTTTGCAGGCCTGTCTTCTCTAGCTGGGATCTGAGGGGCAAACTGGTCCCAGGATCCATACAGAGATCGAGATGACCTCGTAGAAGAGGTGCGATACGAGGAAGCAGAACTCCAGCATTTTAGGAGCAAGAGTTTGCGCCACCTCAACACCCACACCTTGAATCCCCTTGTTATCCTGCACGCAGACATTTGTAGTGCGAATTTTGTTTTTCTTCTCGTGCAGGAGACTCCTCCGTATACCTAAAGCTGTGATACATTCTGTATTTTACTCTCGTCATTGACGCTTCATATCAGTCAGTGCAGACGACAGATGGCACTACGTTATTCAGCAGGGCGGAGCAGATAGCCAAAAGTTTTGCTTCTGTAGTCCGGTCGTATTCCATTATGATTGTGTAGTGCTTGGCTCCACCACTTGGAAGTTTGTGCTGTGCTTAAAGGTTTGTACTGCAGTAAATCTGGTTTTGGTTGTGTGCGGATTGTGTCGATGAGAGAGCCGCTGTGTGGCTGCAGTTTCCCGGGGTTACCTACGAGCATGCCTCGTGTCCGAAATGGGGGCGTCCTGCCGTAGTATGTATGAGTGCCAAGAGTTATAAAGTAGTCTGAGTATTTCTGGGAATTTCCGCTCTCATCTTGCTTAACTTGTTGAACCTTACATGATTATTGCTCAAACTTCTAAGCAAACCTTCACTGAGTGACATGGGCGTTAGATTCACAAATATCGTTTTTTTTTTATTTGGAGGGGCCCGTAATGGTCCAAATATCTTCAGGAGAATTTTTTTGGCTTTCTTTGCAGAAAGGGGCTCGTAAGTGATTTTACCAACTGCGATTATTCTGACTACGGTAACGCATATTAGCTGGCGTACTCGACAAAAATTGTTGGCAATACGCTTTATTAGGTTCAGTAGCTTGGGTGATCTTTTTCTGAGCTCAGCGGTTCACGCCTCTCTCGTATTACAATTGTGAATGGGACTTGATGGAGTCCTAGTGTTCATTTTATAGCCGGCTTCGGTGGCTTTTTTAAGCGAGAAAACTCAAATTAACGTACAGACGTCATTGTGAGCGAAAAAACACACACCTAACAATGCCTGAATGGGAACATCATACGTAACTTCTATAGAAGTTTCCTCCAAGGTCGAGCAGGCGCAACGCTTCAATATAGCTAGTTCGAAAGAATGCCACGGCTTCTGAAAGCGTTTTTCTTATAGCTAAATCACATTTTCTTTACGTTGATGGAGAGATAAAAACGCAACTTTATGATATTGCCTGGAAACCAAACTACCGAGAAAAAAAGAAAACCGGTGTATTGAAGCTCTGGCCAGAAAGTTATATGATCATAAGCCTATAATAAGAATGTGGTTCAACTTCCTCCCTCCTGGCGAACTTTTCAGGTTGTCTGAGCATTTTTAGACACCGGCCCGGCCCACCGTTGAATGAAGTTCTTGCTCAGATCTTGCTTGACCGATATGCAGAAAGTCATTTCAAATATTCCACCTGCCCGATCTATTGCGCATTCCAACGTGCTTCCCTTCAATGTGTCCCTCATCTCTGTTCTGCCGAGCATGCCATGAATAAAGCAGCACCACAGAGACGATACAATGCTGAAAGAAGTGAAACACGTGTTGCTGACTTCTAAAACGTACATATTTGGCGTTTTTTTAAGAAGCGCTAGGTGCAGCCCTTCTGAGAATGAGCAAAAAATAAAAATAAAAAGAACTTTTTTGCTTCAGTCGTTGTGGTGGGGCGTTCTCCAACACTTTTTCGCAGTTTGTTCCTGTACCCAAATTACCTCCAATCTACATTGCGGCTAAAAGCTACACAGTTCTGTATCATCGGTATTTCGGATTGAAGTTTGTGTTTCGCTCCTATAGAGTATATTATTATATTTGGGCCTGAAATTGCTCGTAAAAGAAGTTCAACATGATTTTAATGCATGGTATAACAATATTTTTTGATAAAATTAGGAACAACCATCTGCTTCTGTCGGGCGTAATGATCGTTATTGCAATGACCAGACTAAATATTAACTGTCGGGGTTCAACGTCCAAAACCACCATAATATTATGAGAGACGCCGTAGTGGAGGGCTCCGGAAATTTCAACCACGTGCATCTGGTGTTTCACGACGCGCACCTAAATTTGAGCTCACGGGGCTCGAACATCCTCGCTTCCATCGAAAATGCGGCCGCCACGCCCACTAATCGATCCCGCGACCTACTGGTCAGCAGCCACGAGTTCACTATATATCCACTGGACTACCGCGGGTGTTGACTAGACTTCGAGAGCATGCGGTCTTCAGGGTAAACGGTGGACAATTCTGGACTGTTGGCTGCGTTTTCTTGTCCTTGGCGTCTATTGAAGGTTACGAAAAATGCCCCAGCTTTTCTTCTTCTGCTGAAGTGCCATGCCGCTTCGGATAACTTTTGCTGCTTTATAAATAGGCTAGTGCCGAATATATTCTGCACAAGCCTTTATATATAAGTGGTTATAACAGAAGAAAAGAAAAGTGCCGACCCGTAACCGTCTCTCCTTACAAGGACACCTCAACAGGTCAGCACAGGAATGGGGTATGGGGAATAAAAGATATAGGGAGGGAGAAATCGGAACAGAGAAAAAAAAAAGAGAAGCGAGGGTCATTCGATCTGCTTCCCGCAACGGACTCACAAGCCCCTACGCGCCATGCACAGCAGACTAGGAAAGCTACCAAGGGCCGGAGAGGTATCGTCATCGAGAGGAGGACAACGGGATGGATTGGCGAGTCGTAGAAAGCGCGTGAAGCACTCGCCGAAGCGCGTAATCTCTGTACGAAAAAAATTGTGGTCCGTAGCACTCACTAATACGAGTACAGTGGACCTCAATGGGGAGGCACCTATGTTCCTTCAGTTCACAAGCGCTCAAATAGCGCATAAGTCGTGAGGAAGGTGATGAGGGCAGCTTGCGCGCGCTTCACCAGGCATGCGTGCGCACGGGGAAAGAGAATCACATCAACAGTGCTGGTGGAGAGTCCCAGTTTGCTGTAAGCATCGAAGAGTGATCTGCGTGCGTCCGAATACTCCTCACACTTTTTTAGCCTGTAGTATCTTGTATTTCAAATATATCATCTTGGGGTGAAGGTAGGTAATGCTACAGCGGCGTTAAAATCGGAAAAAAAGCCGAAAGGTTTTAAGGAACCTGAAAATCATTCTCTTATTCGATATTTGCCACGCAACATTATGTCCTTCACTAAGTTCTAACTAGCCCGAAAAAATTAATCGTGGAACGTAAACACGATACGTGACCTTTGATGTTTGGTGGTGCAAGGGCCATTTCATGGCCAAAGAGCGCCAGTTCATTTTACTAAAGATATAGACAATGATTGTGATAACCGGCTGTTTAAGGGCCATAGCGAGAAAGAGAGAGAAGAGAATGAGGACGAAAGAAAGGCAGAGAGGTTAACCATGACTGAGCCCGGTAGGCTACCTTGCACTAGGGAGAGAGTAAGGGAAATAAACGTTAGAGAGAGAGAGAGAGAGAGAGAGAGAGAGAGAGAGAGAAGGAGAGAAATGTCACTCATGCCATAGAGAAAATGGCAGTTACGTGCTTAACATCACAGACGGGGAGTCACATCCGTGTCTTATTCAATTGAGCACATTCGTTGCATTAACTTGTATGCACGGTTCCATGCACCCAAAATTTTGCCGATGGTGAAGCCATGATGGAGCTGCTTGCGTTCTCGAGCAGCAGACTTCTGAAGGCCTACATGAACGGGAGTGATGGTGTCAAGCAGTTGGAACACGCTTTGAACTGTCAGTGTCAGCATCTTGCTCAGCATCACGCGCATAGCACTGACCAGGGTGCTTATCATGCCGATAAGTTGTGCTTCGTCCGTAAAGTGATGAAGTACCGATGAACTGCCCCTCACTGTCAAAATCTGATGCCTCTCATCAGGCGCATGAATCTTTGGGAGTTCGGGCCAAGCGTCACCTGCATTGCTGGTAGAGGTATCACTTTCTTTTAAAATGGCGGCGTTCTGACTGGGTAATGAGGATCAAGCGACACCTCCACTGCTAACACAAGCGTCTTTGTTCTTGGAACCAAAACCATCTCCACCTCCCCCGCTCTGACCGTGCTTGATAGGGCTTGGCCAGAGCGGGAGAGGTGGAGGTGGTTTTGGACGGGCTTCGTGAGGTGATGAGGTTTTGGTGGCTTTGGTGCAGCGCCGGTGACGGGACCATCGTCGCGCAATGAATGCAGCTTCTTCTCGGTATTAGATGTCATCTGTGGCCCCTTTCTTCAGTATTATTAGCTCTTTTCGAATAAAAGGACAGTCCTTTGAAGCGGCATCATATGGCCCATCGCAGTTTGAGCACTTCAGAGTCGTGGCCTGGCACGTGTCCTTGTTGTGGTGCTCAGTGCATCGGGAACAGGTAATAAAGTTCGTGCACACACCACTTACGTGACCTAACTTTATGCACTTTCACCACTGAAGTGGTTTCGGTATAAAAGGGCAAACTGCGCGTCAGAAGTGGCCCACTTTTACGTGTGATGGAAGTGATTCGCACTAAAATGTAATTCTAACGCATCGTGATGTCCCGATACGACATATACTTGTAATAATGGTATCTTTAGAAGCCGGCTTAATCAAGACTGGTAGGTCCGAGTTTGTAATGGCTTCGGCAACGTCATATATCACCCCGGTGCTCACTTCTTTGCCCAGCGGTATATGGGAGCAGACTTTCATCCCGCTAAGTTCCGTTACTTCAAGTAATCTGTCAAGCGCAGTCTATGATTGACGTCAATCGCTAGGATGTTCTTGCGGCTATTCACTCTGACTTCCTTTACTTCATTCGGCACCAGTGCCTCTAGCTGTACAGACACTGCTTGCCAATTAAGGCGTCTCATTTTGTCAATAGCGAGAACTGGCATGAAAAGGATGGTTATTACCTCGGTATTCCGTGAAGATCGCATGGTGAGCTCACTCGAATTGGGTAACGTGCTCAGAAATGGTCTCTTTCCCTTGTGGTTTCTCACGAGCTCAAAGTTGTCGTCCTCTGATTCATCACTGCTGACGTTGTAGGGTTCGGTGTCATCACTGTTAGTGCCATTCTCGGAGATGTAGCGCTTCCTGGAAGCGACACCCTGGGTCATTCCGGTGTCGGGAAGTCTTCCGTAGGGCTCTACTTCTACTTCCATCGCTCACCTGCAGGAGACCGCGCTTGACAGGTGAAATGAAAATTATTCACAAAAAACAATGGAACTAAAACATTCGGCATTCTGCCACACCGGCAATTCGTCGTCGTCCTCCATAAGGACCATGAAATTTCTCGCGCTAAAGTGGGTAAAAACATACAAGTAATAAAATCATGACCATGACGTGAAACGTGTGTGGTGTTAATGAATGACAAAAGTTTGTGATAATAAAAAGGATGGTGGACATGTATGGCATTAGCACAAGTGCCTCACTCAATGACACCCTTGCGTCCAAGGGCCGTGAGGCAAGTGCTTTATTGAGTGTAGCCACCGCAGCGGAGACCTCTCTGGAGAGGTCGGGCTATGAAACGCCCTGGTATATAATATGAAAAGTACGAACTTCTCTTATAGAAGCTAACAATGATTTATGTGTAAAAAGTGGTTCCCTACTGATGAACATTGCAGGATGGAGTGGTATCTGTTGTCGGTAGGCTAACGGAAAGTGTCGTCTTCTCAGCGTGTCTAATTGTTTACACTGGATTAGAATGTGAAGTACGGTGAGCGCTTCTCCACATCTGTCACACAAAGGAGGATCGCCCTCAGACAAAAAAAAATGAATGTGTTGTGTTTGTATGGCCTGTTCTTAACCTTGTAAGGATCACTTATTAGTGGCGTAATTTTGATACTGGCAGCCAATGACCAAGTTGCGGCTTGATGACATGCAATTTATTACCTGTGTGTGCCCTATGTGCTCTGCCAATAGACCCTGTGCCTTTGTTTTAGAAAAGGTTTCAAGTCGAGTGCAGGAACTGGTATCAATGTATTGGAAGCGGTTTTGTTGGTGGATCCAGCTAGCTCGTTCACCAGAACGTTGCCTTGAATTTCGCGGTTTCCTGGCAATCAGCAGACTACAACATGCTGCTTAGATGAGTAGACGGTGCATAAGAGCGAATAAAGCGAGACAAAAAGAGGGTTTTTGGGCTTTTTAAGAGTTTTCAGAGAATTTACTACGCTGAGTGAATCTGTATATATTATTGCTTTCTGTAGTTTTATTTGTTTATAGTGTTTGACGGCCGCAAGTATCGCATAAGCTTCGCCGGTGAAAATGCTTGAATCAGAGTGCAGAACGCCGGCTTCCGAACAGGATGGGCTGGTGGATGCATACGAGACAGAAGTGTCGGACTTTGCAGCATCCGTGAAGAACTCAGGGCGTGTGTATTTATGTTGTAGTTCTAGAAAGTATGTCTGGATATGTGCAATTGGTCATGCTTCGTAACCTCCAAGAAAGACACGTCGCAATCTATCACCTGCCATTGCCATGGTGGCAGGCAAACTGCGGGAGCCATCAAACGATGTTCAAGTGGCGCACCAGTTTCCTTCGCAAGGTCCCTAGAAGGCCGTTTCTCAAACACAGCAAGGCTTGACATGTAATAATTGTGGAATGTGATAAGTGATCTTTCACTCCATTTGCATTAGGATAGTATTCAAGAGACATGTAACATCTATGTAGGCGGAGCGACTATTCGTTCGATTCCACGTACAGGCTTTCTACGGGGCTAGTGCGAAAACCACCCGCAGTGAGATGCATGCCTAAAAATGATGAACAGGGTCAAGCATTTTAAGGGCAGTAGGTGTCGCAGACTTATATGCTACTGCCCCATAATCTAGGCTGGTACGTATGAGGATTTCATAAAATTCATTAAACACTTGTTGTCACTTCCCCTTGTAGTGCGTGACAACACGTTTAGAACGTTCATAGCTTTTATGCACTTGTTTTTTAAATATTTGATGTGTGGTATGAAGGTTAGCTTGCTGTCCAAGATTAGGCCTAAAAATTAGTGTTCGGTATTAACGGGAAGACGTTGCCCATGCAGTTCAATATTGGGTTCGGAATGAGTGCCTCTCTTTCTGGAGAACAAGACATGTAAACACGATAGCAAAGCAACAGGACAAAGATGAAACGTATTGCATCAGACCATGTCGGTTGTTTTTGTTACGGTTGTTGACGCAGCGCTAATTTAATGGCCGTTGCTGAGTTTGATTAAAACATGTGCAGGATTTTCCTCATCTTGTATTAGAAAACTTTTATTTAAAATGATGCTGGTTAAAGAACACCATATATTCAAAATTTCCTGAACCCTCCATTATGGCATGCTTGATAGTCGTACTGTAGTTCTGGCATGACAAGCACCTGGTAATATATACTATATATTTGAAGTCGACTCTGTTTCATATTCAGTTTTTACGTAGAAGACAAAATACCGGGAATGGAGCAAAAAAATATTAAGGAGACTTTGTAAATTTTGAAGTGTGTTCGACGATAACCCCGAGGTCATTCGACTTACTAAGCCATGTCGTTTTCCTCATTTTACCACACCCAGTAGAATGGCACGCAAACAGGGCTTGTGCATGTTTTATTTTTTATTTTGAGTTTTATCGCAATATTCCGACCTCGTGGGGTTTGTTCACAAGTGAAAATGCTTGATCAAGAACCCCACGTGGTCCCACATTCTGAATCCCTCCACTACGGCGTCTCTCGTAATCATGTGGCTTCGTGATAATAAACCCCAACCGTTATAAGTCTTACCATTTTGCGTGAGAATAGAGTATAAGAACAATTGGGGTTTCGAATCATGAGATCACGATATAATTATGAGCGGTGCCAGGGTCGAAGACTAAGAATTTTCGGCCACCCTGGCTACCTTAACTTGTTCACATATCAATCTAAGGAAGCGGGTATAGAGAATTTCGGCTTCATTTAAACGCTGCCGCAGTTGACGAGTTTATAACTATAGGCTCAGCAGTCGAACACAATATGCACTTATACCACAGTTGTGGGCAAAAGAGTTTGAACTGCAAAACTAGAGCTCAACTATTGCGCCAATACTGCTTCACAATTTACTAAGCATACTGCTGACCTAAGTATGTTTGGTGATTTAGCTGGACGTAAATTTAACAAATTTGTTCTTTACAATACAGGTAGATTGCTTAGTGCGGCATTCCCTAGTCATGGAAGTGTTATGTTTTGAGGCTGAAAACAGAATTATACCTGGTAGGAAAGTATAAATGCTTCAGCTGATGCACACATTTGTGAACACAAACTATACGATTCCTTTCCGCGTACTGCATGACGAAAATAGGTTAGAAACTTCACCCGCAACAACGTAAATGCTGGCAAATGCCATAACCCACAAACACACAGACGCAGGTGATAGAATATAGGATTGTTAAATTACTCAGTAGCTACAACTACTGAACCTTCATGAAGCAAAATTATAATTTACACAGGAAACTGATCTATTTAAGCGCCATCATGACTAGTTTATTCTTTTGACTAACGTCTTTCTAGAAAAATAGTTATTAGCAATCAAGCAGTCTTGTATAACTACTTGATTTTGTTGTTTATTTTAGTTGTTAATCACGCTAGAAAAACAGGCATATTTGATTGTAACATTATGTTTTATTTTTGGTGCAGAATGCAGGCGAACTTGATATAAACGTATAGATCATTTCGACTGTATGTCTCTTAGAAAGTGCATTTATCTTACTTGTGTACATAATACGCATATAATGCAGTATATCATAAAAATTTGCTATTTTATAAATAAATATGTAAAGTCAAATAAATATATCTCACTAATGAAAAGTATAGCATGTATTATCACCAATGCGTATACTTTCTTTATTTATCAGCAGATCAAAAACCCCTCAGGAATTATTTTAAGCCTTTGTTTTTGCCTCCTTCCGAAACATTTTGTGTGTTTTTGCAAATGGATAATGTTTAATAAACAGTGAAGTAATGGGCTTTAATGTGAGCGAAAATTATGAATGCGGCCTCGTAGATAATTTTTTTATATTCGTTAAGATGCAGGTCAAAAGGAGTACGAGCCAACGCTCTCGATGGACCCCCCGCTTACGTGTTCAGTAACGTAATTGATAATTTATAGCGATCACGCTTTGTTGCGTTCAAGGACGTCTTCATAGGCTCATGAAGCATGCCGTAAAATTCGCGATTTTCTAATTTCACAAGCAGCGTGTCAGGATTTATTCTACTGAGTGACTCCAGAAAGTGGAGGCAGCACTCATGCCACCCGCTATACCCCACTTCCTCGCGCCGCTCACGCGAACAGAAAGTCTACACGCCTCCTCGCGCTCAGGAAAGAGGTGTGAGACTAGGCGGATGCGTAGTAAGGGTGGTCCCGCCACACGCACACCGGGTTGGGCTGCATCATAAGATGTTTCGCATCTAAACAATTACGCCTTTTCCCGCTTAAGGGAACCATGTGTGGATGTGAAGCAGCGAAGAGATGGGGAACGGCACCCACGAAAGCACGTCCACATCGCCTTAAGCAGGTGCACCAACATTCAGACCCTCTGCCTGACTACAACGGCCAGTGGACATCGCATGATGCCGGTGAACCTTTCGACCATTTCCTTTCGAGAATTCCAGTTGTCCCAGATAAGAACCAAGATTCCTACGCCCGATATAGTAATGTTACGATTATTTACCTTCGCATGCACTGTCGGCATGAAATCCCTGCGCGAGATAGATGGAAGCCATGCTTTTTTCTGCGTGTCGGAGAAAAAAAAAACGCGTAGCTGTCGGACAATTGGCGTGACGTAGCACTCAAAGAAAAGAGGGTGTGAGGATGGCGGAAGAATTTTTAGAAACTGTTGGAAGAATGCGCTCGTTCTTCGTATTTTCGGGGTGGTTTAGGAGCCCATGAGAAAACGAGGGGACTTAAAATCACTATCACGTCGACATCACTTCGCTCACTCAACGTTAATCATAAAGTATCATCGCACGCTTCAAGATGACTACTTTTCTTCACGACCAGTGTATATAAAAAAGCAGCAAGCATGACTTGCTGCTCGTCTTTTTACGCTAAACGATCCATTCGACACCCGAACATTCAGCAGATCCCATACCACCTAAGACTTAATTTTCAGGCCTGTGGTACTTTCCAGGATGGTCCGAGTTTCTCAGGCAGACGAGCTCGCTCTGCGGCAGCCATGACACGAAGAAAGCGCGGAGCACGTGATATCAGCGTTGATGAAAATGGCTACAAGAATACGCGTGGCGTTGGAAACGCACGTGGGAGATTTGCGGTGGTTATCAAAGAAACACCACGTGCGAACAGGTCAGCGGCATCACTCAGTCGACATATTTACAGTGCAGCGACTTTAGCGTGATTGCCACGCTATCTTTTTGCCAACTCAATGCGCGCGTCCCACAGGCGTGTTCGTGGGCGTATGTCTTCTTTTGGACAACTTCTTTCGTTCCAGCTGTAGAAGGGAAATTTCCACATCGAAGGCAGCAAGGGTGCACACGCAGCACTCTAGTGCTGCTCGTTTCGTTCCTTTCAAATGTTGCAGATAAATATGAGGACGGCTTGTTACGAGGGGCACTCGCATCATGGCGGCAACGCAGTTGTGATTGGATACGTCGTGAATGTGGTCAAATGGAGTAAGAAACATCGAAGCTGCGTGGTGATACCACTTTTACTTCCGTGTGCATGTGTGCATAGTCTACGGGATAAAACTGACAGATAAATTGTGCCTCTCGGCGTGAGAACTGCTTCCGGGCAAGAAAAAACGTGAAGGGCATACCCGATTTTCGCGGTAGGCGTCTGTCAATCAAAATGATTGACGCATGAACTCGGATACAAACTCGTATTCTGAGAAGTCCCAAGTTCTACTTGTGACAGTGATGATGCTGTTGTGACTGTCAAGCGTTTGATGTGGTGAACGCTACGCGGCAGATTCTTTGCATATATAATAATTTGGTGAGCTTACACTATACTTGCGCAAGGCTGGGACCATAGAGAAGCTTGTGATAAGCTAGCTTCTTGCAGCTTATTTGGTTGGTCGTATACTCATGTGCGTGGTCGGCTTCTAAGTCACGACCGCGTCAGCTTCGTCCTCCTAATTTTATTGTATTATTAGCTGAGGCTCAACGCCCATTACACAGAGCTATGTTGTCTTCATTGACAAGGCTTCAATTAAAAGGTAACTATATAAGGTGCAATCAGCAAGGCCGTGAAAAGAATGGAGCTATTGAACGTAATTTTTATTATCAGGATACTAATTGTCATCATATTAGTAAGTGCTAATTAGCAAGGATTTACAACAAGAGTGATATTACACCTCAAAAGAAAAGTAAAGCGCTAAAGGCGACGACGAGCCTCATGTGTTATTGTTTACCAAATGCAAAATATACTAAATGAAGAAGTACGGCTAGCTAAGCCCTGATATTTTCAACACACTTTGTCAAACCTTATCCGCAGCGTATGTGTACTTCTTCTCTGTTGTGTGTCGTTTTTTCGCGCCCCGTATCATCATGAACCAGCATCAACTCGCCCAACTTTTCACTTTACTGACTTATCCGCAGAGCACACCAAAAATGTTGGCCTTTTTATAGCGAGAAAAGCAATTGAATTGACCAAATTGTTCACAAAGGCCTCGTCGTCGTCAATCAGAAATGTATCGCGGAGCACTTTAATTATTATTTTCAAAGTGTATTTTCTCATTCTGATACCGCTATAAAGTCTGATCGCATGCCATGTCACTCGAACACTGATATCATATATGAACCAGAAGTTGTGTCAATGCCGTTGAACCTTAAAGTTAAATCCTCTCAAGGACCAGATGACATACCGAGTGCCTTTCTGCGCAAGTATGCTGAAGCACTAGCTCCCTTTCTAGTAATCATTTATTGTTCCTTGTTGCCATCAGCTACTGTTCCTGCAGGCTGGCTAACTGCACGGGACGTTCCCATTCCAGAAAAGGGCGGCTTAGCCCAGCTAACCTGTTATTGCCCCATTTCATGGACGTTTGCATGCTGCAAGTTAGTCGAACATATTATTGCTAATGAAATAACAAAGTTTCTAAATGATAACACTGTACTGTCGCTTCAACAGCATGGTTTCCGCAAAGGGTTTCCCCTGTAACATATAGCTTACGACAATCATTCACTACCTTGCTAGTACTCTTGACAAGTCAAACCAAATTGATGTTATATTTTTGAATTTTAAAAAATCGTTCGACCTTGTTCCTCATAGTAAACTCGTAAAAAAATTGCAGTCAATTAACCTTCCAGCATACATTATTACCTGGGTTGCAGCTTATTTGTCTAAACGCAAGCAGTTTGTATCGATGATAATTATTTTGTAATGCACTTTCCATAACCTCTGGAGTTCCCCAGGGTAGTGTTTCAGGGCCATTACTGTTTATAATAAATATAAGTGACATTGTTATTGAAATTTGTCCCCCTTTACAAATTAGGCTATTCGCAGACGATTGTGCTTTGTATAACGAAGTTTGTTCCCTTAATGATTAGTTAATACTTAACTCTAACCTTCAATATATTTTGTCGTGGGGCAAGCGGTGTGACATCGAATTGAACACTGAAAAAAACTGTTTACATATATGTAACAAAAAGTTAACAAATTGTCGTTCATTTACAACCTAGGATCCACACCGCTCACCGAAATAAACCAATATAAATACATTGGAATCACAATAACCAGTGACCTAAGCTGGAATAACCACATTTACAACATCTGTAACTCTTGTTTCAAGAAACTTCATATCCTCAGGCACAAACTAAAACATGCGCCTTATGACACTAGACTTTGGCTTACACAGAACTAATCCGACTAAAACTCGAATACGCTTGCATTGTATGAGACCCTTACACAAAAACTAACAATAATGCATTAGAGATGACACAACGCGGAGCAGTGAGGTTTATTTTCTCGAAATATAGAATACATTACTCTCCCACAGCCCTAATGATACATAATAATATTCAGACTGTATAACTCTGAAGGAAAATAAACCGGTTAAAATTTCTTTTCCAACTTAAAAACAATTGCTTCTCTCTTAACCCACAGGCTTAAGTGCCACCACTTACAGCACGTCGAATAAGGCATCGTCATGATCTTTTTCTAACGCCATACAGCACCAGAACTAACCTATTTCAGTTTTCCTTCTTCCCATGAACTGTAAACGATTGGAATACCCTGGAGGCACTGCAAACAGTAAAGGCAGATTCTGTTGAACATATATCTGGTTAATGATGTCAACAATGTCACATTGATTAACCCTTCGTTACATAGTTTTACTGTTACTGTTCTTCAGTATTTAAATAGTGTTATTGCTGTCTTCGATCTTGTATGAGTATTACCTAATGTTCATGCGTGTGCATTATGTTCTCTATTATTACTTTTGTTTTGTTCTGATGCTATTGTTATTCTTTTTTTTCTTTTGGTCTTTTAAACTTGTCTTATTTTGTTGTGGTTTCTGTGCATGTATGTATTTATGTGCTGCCCTCCTGAATAGACCTACTTAGGTCTGCAGTATTCTGTACAAAAAAATATAATAAAATATTACAGCTTTTAGGCTCGTTCGCTAGGCAGCGTAGCACACTGGCTTTTCCTTTTAAACACGATTAAAAAATTTAAATCCTCATGACAATGAGAAAATGATGTCTATAAAAATTATGAAAGATCTGTCACTATATAGAGCAGGTTTTTCACTTATGCAAGCATCTGATCGCATGGTCAAGCCAGTTGTCCGAAGTTTTAAGGAGTTTGTTGTTATGATATTTTTCTTTTTTTTTCATTTAAAGTTTACACTTATTTCTGCGTTTTTTCGATTGGTTTGATTGCCAGTTGCATAAGCTCGTTGTCGAAGAGGGTCACGAATGGTAAACAAATAGTATAGCAGTTTCGGCTAAGCGTTAAATGACGTATGATAAATGCGCAGAAGACGAATACAGTAACAGGTTTGACACCCACGAGCGCTCGTGTGTGTGAAGCTTCTTTTCAGCCTCCGTCTCGTGCTCGTTTACCTACTGTATAAAATGGTAAACAATCCTATATCTCGATATTAGGGTGAACCAAGCGCTTCGTTATGAATAATTGAGGCTTCCATATGAGCTGCACACACACAACCGAGAGTTTCTGAAAGGGAACAGCTTGTATGAATTTTCTTGCTTTACTACGCAGCGCTTAATGTTACGAGGCTTTGCATTCACCAGGACTACGTGGAATTCGCCGTCGCATTCGTACGCACATGCAGGTGAAATGTCGGTCCTTATTGCAGATACGATGATTCTCCCTGTTCAAGACGGCTGCCCTAACACACCTAGTCGGCAACGTATGCGACTGTGTGCAAGAGATCGCTGCTCTTTTCTCGGACGCGCGACGAATAACGTTAGGAATGCATCCACCAGACTGCCGAGAAACAGTGCACAGAAATAAGGGACTGTCCGGAATCAAGGTATATGGGCTGTGCATGGAAATCGCGTTGCATTCATTGTACAGAATACATCCAAAATCTAGGCGTCATTCGCTCTGTGTCCCGATTTCACACAGAGCCTGGTCTGTAACATGATTATCGCTCCTTTTGCTGGCAATACTCTTCAGCTTAGGGTTTGTATACCAAATGTTTACTAATGCTCGCCATCTCAGCAATGCAGTAACGCTTGCAAAACGTAATGACTAGCCTGCAGATAATGATATCCTAAGATACTTTAATACCCGCCCATAACCATCCCTGAGAACATTCACGGGAAATGTACAGCTGGGCCATTTTCTTTCCACACCATTCAGCTTCTCCTAATGCATGTGCAGCGCCCGATATCGGAGCAATTCAGCTGTAGCTTAGAAGCTAGCAGCTCAAGCAATAAACAGTTTAAATGACTCATCAAAGCAAAGCTATCTGAGTAAAGCGCTCATCGGGTAGAATCCGTTTTCCGCAATTGCACCACTCTTCCTTTTTCTCTTAGCACTACCCAAAGTAAAGCGTTCTAAATAAATCACCTTGGTTTCTATTTCCTGGGTTTTTATTAAACTTTCCACTTCTATGTTTGAGCAAGGCAACCTTGTTTTTCTGGCACTGTTGTATGAGTGCACAATGGCGCGATTATTCTGCTGAGAAGAAAGTTAGTATAATTCCTCCATCAAACAACGCGTTTTCCTTTTGCTGCTTTACTCCATGCAAATCATACTTTCTTTGTTCCACAGAACAGTGCTAGCATGGAAAGTGACACAAAACACTTTCTCCTAAGAAGCGGGAAATAAGGGGCACTACTGATTTAACATTAACCTCCTTCAGACGCAACTAACAACTTGAGAACATTAACGTATAAGTGACTGGCGAGAAGTGTAGGGTAAACCTATTCAGCCGTGTGCATTAATTCCCCACCGCCGATGTACTGCTCTTTTGTGTGAAGATGCGAAGAAAAGTGAGTGTGCTTATGCGCACTGTACACGTATACTGGGCTGCAAGTCACGCTTCACAGTGAAAATGAAAATGAGATACGTATAATACGGATGAAATAATTATGCTTAAGTAGACCTCGAAAGCAGGCAGTGAACGAACACAGAGACACAAAACGACATTAAAACACACGCGTGAGGAGTAGTCTGCGCAAAATACTAAGCAAAACGGTAAAAAAAGCAAATGTTTTGCGGAGGCAACCATAATTCTTTCTTTTTTTGGCGCACACTTTGTTTTAATACCAGTCACAATGAAGCGCGAAATTCTTCAATGAAGCCGCGTGTACATAAGGCTACTACTTTGTATTCAATGTAGTCAATTTTGATACCTCGATACTCTGTGTATCACGCGAAACAGGTGGCACCTTAATTTTCCTACTTGCTTGTAGGAGCAATAATGCGGAAACCTCAGCCAACATGTGAACGTGCGTACTTGCAGGTGGCCTCTAATCTTCAAAGGATCATGAATTGCAGTGGTAAAAAACCATTGAATCACCTCATTAGAGCAGCTTATTGTCTCACGAATAGTTCGCTGCAAAAGTGTTTTGAATTCTTGATTACCAAGTGCAGTTAAACAAGTTCGTTTTGCGCAATAAACAATTCCTGTTTATCGTAACCATGAGAGCGCTGCAAATAAAGGAGCAGGATAAAGTGGGAAAGAATGTGTGTCGACGCGGGACAAAAAGAGCGTCCTTTTTGTGCATCAGTAATGCCCGCACCCCACTCCTGTGCAATTGTACAAATTTTGACATACTGTAGAGCGTGGCACCAGCACATGCTGTCAATTCGCGGGAAGAAGCTAGGGCACCTGATCCAAACGTCACTCTTGGTTGACCTCAGATATCGACCAATAGCAGCAATCTGCTCTATGGCATGATAATGAAACCACTGGCCGCTCAGAAGAGCGCCATAAGAGGCCTCTGTATGAAGGGAAAGCACACGAAAGAAGGCTGCTTCACACTCCGCTGGTAAACAATCCTTGTTTCGCAAAGGAAGATTTCGGGGAGGAGCGTTCCCAGTCGCATCCGTCTTTCGTTGTGGCTGCCCTTTCATTAAGCATGAAAGGGTGCTCAGCTCTATTGAAAAACTTAGTAGCAGTATCCGAGCACCATGCCTCATTATTGAACGAGTGTGGCGCTGAATACTGGGACGCTGGAAAGCTGCAGAAGGTACCGTGCATACTGGGACACAAGTTATGGGCCGATATCAGGCTTTTAAATCGTCTTTCAAAATTTTGGTTACGTTCACGTTGTAACTGCGACAAAAAATGAGTGCAAAAAAGTAGAACCTACCACCTTCAAGCAATAAACACTTTGAGGGTGAAGGGTTACCCGCCACACCACACTTGCAAGACGCGATTGCCCGTATACAATACAACAGCTGATTGTTAGTTTGCTGTAGGCAGCCTTGGTTCGGAACGTCTATCTGGCACGTTTGCCGCAAAACTTATTAGCGTAAACACCAATGTGTTGCGGCAAGCTCACTACCTCGCTAAGCTGGTCACACTGTGCATCTGAATTGCTCACTGAACACTGTAGCTTTCGTCGCTCTTTGAGAAATATTTTCGTCCTACATGTTTACGTTCCACGTACTACAACCTCAGCGATTCGCTCTAGTGAAAATGACGATTAGGCCTAGGGCTGTACTTCGTGAGCCACACTTACTGTGAAGATAGTAGATATATGTATTTCGAAAAGCCCAAGAGCCCCTCAAATGTAGTTTCGATCATAACGAACCCTTGTGAGGTGATATCTCCATCTTCGACAAATCAGAAGTTAAAAACGCCGACATTCGGTGTTTCAGTGGCTAAGTACGAACGGTGACGTGCGGCTTTTTGAAGCCGGAACTACTGACGGCCAGAGTAGGCTGATCTTGATTATAAGTCTAATACTACTGTCATAGTGTGTTCTGCACTATCAGTTCTCTCAATGTGGTTTATAGACTAGATTGACGACACTCGATCACTGTACAGGAAAAGTGTATACGTGCGGGCGCACCCAAGAGATGATCGCTTTTGTGCACTTGCACATCCGCCGCTCGAATAAAACTACATAGGTGTAGCACACGAAATAGAATAAAATTTTTAAAATATTCGGTAAATTTCACGTTCAACATCCTACCATCTCTTATAAGGTCTCATAGAAAGCTCACGGAGTGCACGCAGATTCTTCCCATACGTGCCGACAGTGTTCGAAGTGTCCGAAGCACACTCTGCACAGCGGGAGCAGTGACTCCAATAACACTGTAAGACACTGAACCACACACTACAGTGTGGCCTGGTGCGTGCCTCCAGTGTGAACCAGCACGCTGAAATGAACTAGGAGGCACTAGAAACGCTGTTTTTTTTCGATCGGGAAGAACCTTTTAATGTTGTTCTTTGATGCCGTATAAGTGGTAAGTGTTTGACGTAACCATTAGGTAAGCGGGGTTTCACAACAGAAGAACAGCGTTGAACTACAGTTATGGAGCATTTGTAATATATACAATGTTTGTATAGTTGCTTACAAACTCCGTGTGACCACCACCTGCGTCACCTTTCACTGTACATAATTTTGTACAAAATCCTCCCATACTCTGCACTGCGCGATGTAGTACTTACATTTGAAAAAAAAAATTACCAAGCAGTGTACTACAGTACTGCGTGGTAAAAACAGATACACTTGCATCAATATACCTACCATATGAAAACCAAATTTAGACAGGAGAGTGCTTCGTAACAGAATCGTTAAGAAAAACGAATGGAATTTTCACAAAATGACGTTGAAGTGCGACAAACAGTCACCATTTATTTGGTTTCTGAGCATGCATTGAATATTTGTAAGAGTACACGTTGGCGCCCCAATAAGCCGCCGACTGTAGTAGCAAACGCAGGTGAACGTGGAAACTAAAGAGCACTTCCTAAATTTCTCCTGTTATTCTCACGCATGTGTAACCGGAAATAACTGCAAGACTTGGGTGGATAAATGGGAGTTTACTGTATTTAAAGCAATAAATTAGAGAGGTTATAACTGCCACAGAAAACGTATGCCCGCGAAGATAGGAGAAAAAGCTAGGACAGCTGTGCACTTAGGTGACAAACGGTAAGAAACTGCGCAGGTACGCGTCCCTCATTATCATACCAACCATGCATAACATAGAGCTAAATAGCTAAGCGAAATGTAGCCATATGAACATATGAGTACAAAGTACTCGAAATCGTCAACCACTTTCTCTACACACAAAGGAAAGTTTAGACTAAAATTACAAGTGAGTACTCTCTCTCTTTCTGTTTTTTTTCTGTCTCGTTTTATGATTGTGTCTATCCCTATTTCGTTCTGTTTTTCCGTGCTGATTTCTGTCTGCATATTTATCTGTTTTTTTTCTCTGTTGGTTGTGCTCATTCTCCCACTTGTAGCAGTGTGGATATGGTTTCACTAAATTTTCGTTCTGCTATCCTGACTCGATTGCCAAGCAATAACTCAAAAAACAAAAACATTAGATCGCCACGTGGTAAGGACGCATGCCTTTGGACAATGGCTATCGAAGTTCAAAACCCGGTTAGCCTGGGCAAAAAGTTTGTTTCCCTTTTGTTATTTCTTTCCAAAATTTTCCCCACTTCCTTTCTCCTCTGCCCTTCCTTAGCTTTCTCCGACATCTTGCTAGGTGACGCATGGTGACATCATCGCTCAGCTAGCTTTTAGATGCGAAGCCATGGGTGCTTCGTACATCCCTACCGTGGCGTCCACACACCCACTCCGCATGCACGCCTCCTCCGCCTCTCTTTCTTCTTTTAGCAATCCTCTACGGAGTGGCGCGCACGACATGTGGTGCGACAGCTACGTACACCTCTGGGAGTGCCACGGTAGTTCCGCGGTATGAAATCACAGAGCGCGTGCGCCTCGTTATCTCCAGCACATCGCCTAGCGCCAGTGTCAAGGCCACTGCCAGTGCCAGCGTTAGCGGCATTGTTAGAGCCAGTGTCAACGACAGTGGCGTGGAAAACAAGTCTTTGAAAACGATGGCCACAAGGCCGCTATTTTGAAAGTGCCGCATGTACCGACGCTTGGAATCCCATACTGTCTCTATATAAAGACGCAACAATTACCGACAAAAATAATCTCTCTCTTCTCTTATAACTGTTATAATATTCTCATTCGTTCTCTGAATAAATTACGCTGTCTCTCGCTAAAGCAAACCATCTCTCCTGTGCTTCGCTCCTACACATGATTCTCTTTAACGAAATATGGTGTAACTTTTTTCTGCGATACGGAATGGGCCAAATGCCTCCTTAATTGCATCGTTGTTAAAAATATAAAAAAACACGCAAAGTCATTCATGCATTCACATAGCACTATTCCGAGGCAGAGTCATCTTTTTTTTTTACTCTTCAATGAGTGCATTGATCTTGTTCATACACTCAACGAAAACTTGCTACATTTAACGTGATTTTACTTTGCCTCCTTGGTCGGAGGAACTTCCCCTGATTCTGTCCTGCCTCAGTCATCGGGCCGATTTCAATCAAGCCATCATGTCTTGCGATAACGTCTGACGTTATCACATCACATTAGCATGTGACGCTGTGCCACAATTGTGATATGTGACGTAATGATGGTGTTATATGCCGATGTCATAATGTAATAATGACTTTTTGATCACTTGTCCCCAATGTCGCTGAACACTAACAGTACAGTCAATTTTCGCGTCTGATGATGCACAATAAGGTTTCTTCTTTTTAAGTTGCACTCGGGGTGAAAACTGCCGGCTACACGTAGAAAGTATTCGCCTGCCCTTCCGTGACGCTGATGACCTCGGCCAAGCGCACGAACATGTAGCCCGCTCGGCGTTCATTGCGGGAAGTGAAACAATCACTTAACATGTAGTAGCGCCTTCTACCATTCTCAATTTCCTCTCCTGCATTCCATCCCAATTAACATCATTGCCCTTGCTACAATGTGCTATAAACGGCTATACCATGATTCACCCGTCCTCCCTCCCCTCATTCTCACATCCTTACCCATATGTGTCTTCTCTCCATAACTTTCATTTTATCACTTTGTCTACTACATTACACGGTTTTCCTTAATAATGCTTCACGGCAGACTTGTAAGTCTTGGGAGATGGCCTCGCCAGGATAGACATGAGTCTCCTATATGAGTTGCTTTACCTCGCGGAAGTATTTCACACTGCGAATTGTGCATGTATGTCTGTAATAAAGAAATTGAATTTAACGACCTCTAAGACGAATACTGTTTTGCCTGTATCACACCATAAATGCTGTGCTAAGCATCTGCATGCGCGTAGCTACCACGCCCCCTTCTTTTCTAGACACGCGTTGTACTGCCACCTCTTGTAACGCTTCCCGAGGCGCCTATCGCACCGCCGTCGAGTGACCAAATGTGCCGTTTGGGTTCGCGCCGGCACCTGACTAATTGCTGTGCCGTGGCAAAGGACGCAGGTCATCATATTTTCCGCCTCATAAGCCTCGTACTATGGCTCTCACTTCAAATATTTTGAGAGAACAATTGCACGAGTACGTCGGGTGCACTTCATCAAGACGTTGATGACACTGGCCTGCAGCCAGTATCTCTGATATCAGCTAAAAGCACCACCCGCGGCTAGATCAAAGCGCTAGTATGTCTTTAAGAAATAACAAAAAAAATGATTGCACTTTTTTTGCTGTAATGAGGAAAATCATAGCCTTGCTGCTTTAGAAGAACTGTTCTTGGTCTAAATAGTACTTGCTATGTTATACAGTTGTCCCTAGTAAAAAAAAGCATAGACACAACTACTACATGCCAAAAACCATTTATCATTATAATAAATAGTGTGCTTGCTATAACCACGAAAGGCAGGCAATAATCAGTGGTCACGTCTTTTTCTCTTCCCGACAGTTTGTGTGCATTTTCGGCAGCACAATATACTTTATATATGCCTATTTATTTGCAGAGAAAGACCAGTCGCTCAATTTTGCAGAAATTTGATACTGGCATTGGATGAAACGAGCTAATGTTTAACCACACTGGAAGTGAGATGAAACTCCAGCCGGATGTGGCGCGTGCTTCGACATCTAGAAAGGGAAGGAAAAATCACTTACCTAAATATGCTTTTATAACTTACGAAGTACTGCACACTACCTCGCACAGAAACTGACATCCGTCAGACTTCCAAATGAAAGATGTCTGGGTAATCAGAAATGACAGGATGATCCAGAATTCTGCCGTTTTATTTGTAAGATGCTGTACTCTTCATTTGGCAAAGACACATGTGACATATGTTCAGGGTGTGTCCTAGTACAACAAACACATGATATACATCACTATCAGAAATATTGTTTACACTCATTAAGTGACACCAATGTAAGTTTTGAATAATTATTGTACGTTCACTGCTCCTTATTTGTCTAGTTTTCACTGTTAGATTTTTCCGCAAATTACGTTTTGGAAAAAAAGAGGGAAGTTTCACGCTCATAACGTTTTTCTTTAAGCCGGCCCACCACATCTCTATGTCGCAGTGAATTCATTAAAACAGGATAAATGGGCTGACGTATGGCAAGATTAATTTACTGCCTCACCGCCAGAAGTGGCAGCAGTCTTTTATTACATGTCACTGTGAAAGCAAGGTATTGTTTGATGTTCTTTTAACTTGATCCTAAAAAACAGAAGAATCCCAAGAAATAAAGAAGGAAATTGTCATCGAACAATCGCTTGAAAAGCTGGCGGAGCGGCAAAAGGGACACCACGACTTCAATAGTCCAATTTAAAAGTTCTTGGTGCCTAAGTGGCGTGCTAAACTGGGGTTCTGGCATAACGCTCAGTCAGCTGCGTATTGATCTTAATCGCAGTGGGTTGTAAATGTTCCTCATTAGATCACTCGACCGAAATTAAACGCGGTTTCCGCCCGTGGAGAGACTGCGGCCACCACTCATTCTCTACATTCTATTCCTATCGTGCAAGCGGAGCCTTTCGATCTATCACGTCGCCCAAATGCGGTTAAGCGGCGTCAGACGATGCAATTGTTCCCCCCCACTTTGGTCGGTTGCGGCGGCAGCTGCCGGTGATGGTGATGGCGGTGAAACACGAAAGAAGGCTGATAAAGGCACACACAATGAAGCTTTATTTTGTCTGTTTCAGTTGTATGCGGGGATTTTTGAGCCACAATGTGATATATACCAGCTTTTTTTTATGCAATATAGGTTCTAAATACAAATAATGACATTCAAGACCATGCTGTTTTCACACACGAACTCTACGTCATGGTGGAAACACTTCTCTGTACCCGAAGTTACTGTGAAATAATTGATTGATATGTGGGATATAAAGTCACAACCCACCATATGATTATAAAAGACACCGTAGTAGAGGGCTCAGAAAATTTAGGCTACCTGGGGTTCTTGAACGTGCACCCAAATCTGAGCACACAGGCCTACAGCATTTTCGCCTTCAGCGAAATTGCAGACGCCACAGCCGTGTTTAGATCCCGCGACCTGCGGGTCAGCAGCCGAACACTTTAGCCACTAGACGACCACAGCGGGGCACGTTCCTGTGAGATAACTCATTATCAAAAACTTCATAGGTTTTATACCTTGAGGAGAGTTGCTGACGTAAAACGTTGTAGGACGCCATAAATTTTAGCATAAGAACTTTTGTGAAATCCCCGAAAAACACGCAATGTGAGGCAGTACTGATCGTAACTATAAGCACTAATTCATGCAATTTCTAAACTGTGAGTGCTGAGTCACAGGAAGTGCGCCCTGTGTAATAGGTCAGGTGGTCGCAACTTCATGTGATGAACTTGTCAACAGGGGCGTCAAAGCACAAGCTTTCCTCCTTCTCAGAGCTTCCTTTCAGCACTGAGAAGGCTACTGGGCTCCTTAGTATAAGAAGGGCGATTAGCCCCTCTTCGTGTATCCAACTTGTGTCGTGACGTGTGCTCGGCGTCTCCATGGCGTTTGCTAGCACGCGTATTGCGTGAGTAAAGGGAACAGACAGTGTTGCCAGCTAAAATAATGGCTACACCCATCGCCGATGGTGCGATCCCCTTCGAATTTTTCAACTCGCGATTTTGCGCTGCGTCAAGCGAAATGTATAAACAGACAGTTGTAGTTGCCTTCGGTCATTGTGCTGGTGCTTCAACAGAAATGTGTTTCGACTATGATGCGCGAAATTCAAGAACCATTACCAAAAGCTCTGCACGTTAAGCTTAACAGGCATGGCTAAACGAACAGCTTATCTAGCAAAGAACGGTGAAATGTACGTGACGCTTGGTCCTGAGCGTGAAGTGGCCCAAGGTCATGACTCATTTCACCATTTATTTGTTGCTGCTGGGCGGTGAGTGAATATCAAGCGCACGTTAGGATCGAAGCGGCTGGTCGCGTCTGCGAGCGCTATCTTGTTGATATGTGAACACAAATACCGGTGGCTACAGATGCCGTGAGACACAGTGAATCTATGCGAAGAATGATCAACATATCACGCTTTGATGTCACGTAACATGTGACTAACAAGTACAAATGTGTAATCCCTGTCAAGTCTAAAGTAATTATATATCTGGAACTACGTATCGCTGCGCTAGCGCGTCGCTTGCCTACAACCCATAGCTTAGATAATGCTCAACGGTGGTAGTGACATGGAGTGTAGTGCCACAAAGGAGAAAGTCTTCTGAAATACACCAGTGGACTGTGTAAGAGTGGCCCACTGATTGACAAACTGAAACATAACCTGATTGTTCCCGTTCGCGTCGGCTCCCACTAAGCCCGGTGTACGACGATGCCTTTCAGCGTATAAGACCAATCTGCTCGATTGATATGAGGGGTTTAACGTCCCAAAACCACTATATGATTATGAGAGACGCCGTAGTGGAGGGCTCCGGAAATTTAGACCACCTGGGGTTCTTTAACGTGCACCCAAATCTGAGCACACGGGCCTACAACATTTCCGCCTCCATCGGAAAAAGACCAGTCTGCTCCTGCTGTGCTTAACGCATATGCTATAGTTACTTACCATGTCGTGTTGCATATGCAAAAGCATGAATGAATTGTTATAGTCTGCTTGGCTGGCCGTTCGATAACACAACCTTCTGGATCTGGAAGAGATAACTGCGTGAAGAATTGACGAGTTTCGATCGTACTCAATGTTGTCACAATTCACTACCGCCACCAGTGCACTGACTACTGTTCATTATTGCTTATAAATGATTGATCCACTCTCAGAGTTTTATGCAGTAAGGAGTCTGAAGAACCTCATTTTTTGGGTAAGAACAAGTACAAAAAAAACAACCCTAATAATGAGTTTCCAGCTCAGGCCCCGATGGTTTATCTTTCTTAAGAGTAATTAAACGGCTGTATCTAATGTAGCAAGGTAGCCAGTCGTTGGCGAAGGCGTACAAACAATTTATGGAAGATTTACGGCCTATCCCTTTTGGGCGTCATGACGACACCATACAAGACTTCTCGAAGTTTGAAAACAAAACCAAACCTGCTAATTCTTAATTCTTGTACAAGTATTTATTCAGCTATAAGCACTTCGATCGACACCACCAGTGTTGCAATTTTGCGGAGTTCGGAGCCGTAAAAAAGAATAACTTTGGCCGAAGTCACGGGTAACGACGAGGCGGCCAAACAGAGGCGGAAAGCGGTGTTCTTGGGATACCACCCCGGAGTTGTTTTAAGCGCTTTCCCACTGACAATTACCATGTTGGTGGAGACTTTGTGTACTCTATGATGTAGCTGGAATAAATTTGTCATTTTTGCCATTTCATACAGGGCCATGATGGCCTAATTTGAGGCCATGTCTGAAAATAAAAAAATACTTACACCACTGGCAAAACTTGTTGCTTGCAGTCTCCTGAGGCTCTAACTATTAGTAATATACGTACTATTAGTAATATGGGTACTCTGGAAAAATAAAAATTTTAGCACTGAAAGGGATACTTGTTTACACGGCTGTTTTTTTCTCTACATCCATCTGATATGACTTATTTAGTTTTTGTGTAAAAACAGCAGTCGTGGACAAATGGAGCGCCTAAGCACACAGTCGTGACTGTCTCGACGACGTCGCTCTCAAGATTTATGTATAAAGATTCACTGAATAATGATTCAAAAGTGATAGATACATACGAAAAAGGATTTTTCGTTGTACGTGGGCAGTACTGAAAAACAATTCTATACTTGACAATTTTCAATCATCAATCACGCTTTTGCTTTTTTCTTTCACGTCTCCTTTTCTATGCAGCATTTCGATTTGGGCTCCTTCTGCCATAATCCTAAGTGAGATGGGTGGCATTGAAGTGATGGGTGGATATGAAAGAGTGTGTATTGGAATTCGGAGGTACAGCCACCAGACTAGACACTGGCAGGCGAAATCAGGAGACAAAAAATCTTTTTAAGAGACGACAAACCTTGAACGCCTCAAATGCAACTGACAATATGGAGCTAGTGGAGCTTCCGAAGTTAATCAATAGGCGCAAGGTAGACGAAACCAGAATGTATACAACATGAATAGAATTGAGCGGGCTCTAAAAAGTGGCCGAACCTTAAAAGCTGCGAAAGCCAATTTGTGCATAAGCAGAACACGAATGTACGCAATTGGGGACAAGAAAGGCAGTTTCATAAACAATATGGATAGGATAATTGAGATGACACAGGCGTTCTACCGAGACCTCTACAGAAGCCGAAAGAGCAGGGTGATTTCGTAGGAAGCAATAACAGCCCAGAACAATTTGATATCTTACCAGTAACGACAGGGGAAATAAGAAAAGCTCTAGAAGGAATACAAAGAGGCAAAGCCGTTGGTGAGGATAAGGTAACAGCGTACCTGCAGAAAGGCAGAAAGATGGCAAAAAAATGCGTTATAAAAACTGGCCACTACACGAAAAGTATTTTGTCGGGAAGGGTGTCAGAATCTTCGAAGAAGGCCAACGTCATTCTGTTTTTGTGAAAGGAGGTGTAAAGTACTTTTAAATTACAGGCTGATTAGCTTACTGTCCACCATCTACAAACTGTTTACAAGAATAATAACTAATTGAAATAAGGTAGCATTACAGTTATATCAACTAAAGGATCAAGCAGGATTTTTTTCAGGCTATTCCGCAATAGACCATAATCATACTATCAATCTGTTAATAGAGAAATGCACCTATACAGCCGACCCTTATACATGGCCTTCATAGATTACGAGAAAACGTTTGACTCAGTCGCGACTCTCAGTGGTAATGCAGACACTACAGAATTAGTATATCGATAAACTCTTCACAAACATACTGGAAGAAATCTACAGTGAATCCAAAGCCACCATAGTTCTTCATAAAGAAAGCGACAGAATCCTAATAAAAAAGGGTGTAAGGCAGGGAGACAAAATCTCTCTAATTTTATTCACCGCGTGTGCTTAGGAGGTTTTCAGGACCCTTTATTGGGAAACGTTAAGGATCAGAGTTAATGGAGAGTATCCTAATAACTTTAGATTCGCTTATGGAATTGCCTTGAAGAGTAACTTAGGCGACAAAACAGCTCATGATTACCGAACTGGACACGGAAAGCCGAAAAGTAGGTCTGAAAATTAATATGCACAAAACTAAAGTTATGTGCAACAGTCTCGGCAGAAAACAGCGCTTTGCGGTAGGTAGAAAGGCGATGAAAATTGTAAAGGAATATGTCTACTTGAGGCAGGTAGCAACGGTGGAATGGAACCATCACGTAGGAATACCTAGAAGAATAGCAATGGAGTGGGTGACGTTCAAAAAGCATTCTCTAACCATGAATGGTAATCTGCCACTAATGCTCAAGAGCAAGGTATCTTACATCTGCATCTTGCCGGTACTTACCTACAGAGCAAAAACCTGAAAATGGTTCAGTTTAAATTGAAGATGACACTGCGAGCGATGGAAAAGAAAATAATAGCTGTAAGCCTAATATACAAGAAAAGATGACATTGGGTCAGGGAACAAACTGTAGTTGAGGATATCTGAGTTGAAATCAAGAAGAAGAAATGGACATGAACAGGGCACGTACCACGTAGGCATGATAACCACTGCTTATTAGGCGTAACTGACTGGATTCCCAGAGAACGCAAACCAAAAAAGGAAGAGAAAAAGTCAGGTGGGCCGATGTGATTAAAAAAGTTCGCAGGTAAAACGTGGCAGCAGGAGGGAAAGATTGGCGGATCATGGAAGAGGCATTTGCCCTGCAGTAGGTGCAGTGAGGCTGGTGATGATGATTGTAATAATGATGGTATGAATAAGTCAAATGAACCTCAAACATTGACTGCGAAGCGGCGAATTATGTGCCCGCGAGCAGCTTGTATAGCGACATCTTTTTCTATTTTGATATTTGAGTACTACTTCAGCGAGGTTGTCGTTCTGACAAACTTCGTACCTTCCAGTAGTATACAAGGTCAGCTGCCAGATTGCATTTGGTTCACGTTCTACGGGACGCGAAACAGGCACATAAAGAGCATTCCACACTCACCGACATGTCTACTGGTGGCGCTGAATAATTCTCTTACGTGTAATGCAAATATACACTGCGTGAGGTTCACAGGGGGATAGCTGCTGTGGTAGCTCAGTGGGTAGAGCAATGGAAGCCTTATTCCAAGGTCGCAGGTTCAGTCCCTGCCCACGGCAAGTTATCATTTCCTACACTCTTATTTCTTCACATTTACAATGCAATTCCTCCTAATAACTTCCCCTATACTTTGCTTGGCATTAGTGTCTGTTAGGTCTCATTATTATTGTGTCTAAAACAGAAAACGAGCCCTTGAATGTGCATTTCTTTTCTTCATTGAGTACTTGCTGACAGTTACGGCTGCCATCTGTAGAGTGTGCAGCTTAAGAGCATGACAGCTTTGCCGCAAAGGCGAAGCAAATAACGTGATAGCAACAAACTGGAAGGTCACGCGCCGAATGAGAAGCAGATCTAAACGTGCCCCGCATTTCTCACGCACAAATAACGCACAAAACGTACTCACAAGTAGAGATAAATGCGAATAAGCATCTGAGTTGTTATTTCACTGTGTCTGAACAGCGCGCTTTTCGCAAACGGAGACTGTGCAACGATTGCAGTGACCTTCGTGCGCCCGACAAAAACAACAAAATTGTTCCGGTGAAAGCTCAAAGACAGCCAAGGCGTATGATCGTCCACACCGCGATATAAGGGCGCGCGAGCAAGCGTCCACCTTCTCCACTATGAGGAACAAAGGACTCGTGGGAGATGAGAACGCACGCCACCGCGTGCTCAATGCGCCATCTTGCTGGTAAGGCTGAAAACGTAATAGTTTTTCTCCGAGACAAGCGCCGCCACGCGCTCAATGTGCGATCTTGCTGGTAATGCTGAAAACACTTTAGTCTCTCCCCGAGATGCCCATCACCAGTGGTAAGTGGTAAATATAAAAAAGCTTGCTGTTTGAATGCTGGAAAACGTGCTGCTTGGTGGCTCGGTGGTTAACGCCTATATATATATATATATATATATATATATATATATATATATATATATATATATATATATATATATATATATATATATATATATATATATATATATATATATATATATACACGGTGAGTGATAACGATGCACACGATGACGCCGACGTCGACGCCGACGCCAGCAGCAAAATAACGGAGAGCATCCATATAATGGCTATCGCAATAAAATGTCTTAGAACAGTGAGCGACTACAGGGGGCATTGAATCCACTACATGACCACATTGTCGCAATACGCAAGCAGTTTGCTTGGTCATAGTATCAGCGAAGACATTATAAACGTGCCCTAATTAGAGAAGAAAAACGTGAACACTTGGGCGAGTTGTTACTTGAACAGCAAAAAAAGTTTACGACGTGAAAAAAAAGAAAACGACTGAATGGGCGATGAGACGGGACGCATTCAAAAATTTTCTGAGAAGGCAGTTTAATATTGAGACATGCACGTATATTTCATAAATACGATGAAATGGCCCCATGAAGCACAACTAATGTGAAGCACACGAAAGACTCAAGCAGAAAGCAAGCATAAATTTTCCCTGATTTTGTCTTACAGTGTAGAGCCATTTTGTAATTGTGAATCCTAATCAATTAGGCCAATTTCAGTCGTTCCCTAAAGCACATATAGGTATCAACAAATGTGAGTCTGAGATTGCAAAGAAAAAAAAAGGTTAAGCAAAGTACAAGCGCCACGAAAAAAAAAATTCAAGGCAAATCAAAGCACAATTTCTCGCAAAATTTTGCGGTGGAGAGATAATCTAGTTGCTTAGTGGGTAAGTCGGTGCCAAGCGGATATATGCGCGATCAAGACGACCCATACAGGCATCCTCTACAAGAAAATATCGTTACGAGATCAAGCCAAGGATATCGTTTGGACGCTGCAACCAAAAATCAGCCGAAATGGGAGTTTTCTCAGCATATCACCCTTCAAAACTCCCGTGCCCTAATTATGTACTCCGTTGTAGCGGAGTACTCCGTTGTAACGACAGAGTTCATGAATGACACGACCTTGCTAAACTGTCAACAGGGTTTCCGCTCCGTTGATCGAAACTCCGTATTGGAGTTTTAAACGGTATTTTTGGCCATGACGCTCATGTCACGTGGTTAGAAACTACCCATGGACGTTTTAAAAACCCTTTTTGGTCGTGACATGCGTGCGTGTGCGTGCGCGCGCGTGTGTTGTGTGTGTGAGAGAGAGAGAGAGAGAGAGAGAGAGAGAGAGAGTGAGCGTGCATGCGTGCGTCGGTGTGTGCGTGCGGGTATCTGTTTAGCACGCCGGTGGGAAGCTCCAGTACCTTGTGGGGGTCACCGTGTGAGCTGACAGAACGAAATTATCAGCAAAGCGAGCATTCGCAATGATCGGCTGGCGTTTAGCGTGACCATGTCAAGGTCTTTCGCACCATTCGAACGCGCTGGACATCGATTCCATTCTTCACCGAAAGGCCGCAAATACCTCGCTTCATAGTGCTGAGTTTTAAGGAATGGAGAAAAATAGATTCAATCATAACAGAAGTTAGGTGATATCATCGTGAGCGGTTGCTCTTAGGGTTTCACGTATGAGACTTTCGAAACGATACGAAGTGAGCTTCGCTACGGCAGCAAGCTGGCCGGCGACACGATCACCCCTACTGTTGGCTGCGGGCGCTTCTTCTCCAAATTTCACCGGTTATTTCACCGGCTACACCTTCTCAGTGATTATAAGGCCTCGCTACGTCATCGGCATCAAGCCGGCGACGTAGCGAGCTCACATTGCTACTTCGGCCGCTGTGCCTAGGTCTACGAGCTCGCACCAGCCACCGTCGAAGCAAACACTGTGTTTCGCTACAAATAAAGGCTGATAGAATGAATAAAGTTTAGAATGGTTCTTCAGCGCTTCGCGACCGCAGCTGTGAAATGATTAACGCGATAGCGAGCACCCATAAGAGGCGGAGACACACAGAACCAGCGTACAGCTGCCCCTGCACTGCGAGCAACAGGAAACCCGACTGCGAATCGTGTCGTTCGTTTAAGTCAGTTGCTGCGTAGCTTAAACTGCATGGATAGCAGACACCTATTTTTCTGCCTGTGGAAAATGACGACGATGAAAACTGGAGAGCAGCAAGCATTTTGTGTTTACCAGCAGTCGTTCATCGTATAGACGGAGTGTTGCACACGTTGCTTTACAGCAGAAACGAAAGCGGTTTCCTCGTTCCTTTTAAATATTAAGAACAAGCTTCCGTTACAAGTTTATCTATGGCGAACTGAACTCGTTCCAACTACATTTCTAAAATCGGAACGTGTCGTTACCTCACCGTTACATTCGACTTTTTACAGAGAAAGCGGTATGTGGCTAGGAGAAATGAAAAACTGTTCGGCATCGCTGTAACGGGCGGTCTCCATTGGCTGTGCGATCAGTTACGCTGTTTTCAGTGACATACGCAAGCGCGCGCACCATTAGCTGCGTTGTCAAATACGTCATCCCTTCCACCACTGCAGATGTGGCGCCGAGCACGCACGCATCAGTTCTACTCAGAACTTTTACATCGGTAAGCCATGAACAACTTAAGAAGAGCAACCGGGAAACGTGAGTGTGTTCGGCTGCTCGTATTCGCCAGGTCGATGCAGAAAACAAGACTGGGAGGCCGAGTGCCGGCAGCAACAGCGTACCGTTTATCCGACAGCCTTCCAAGCCGTGCTAAATAGCAAACGGGAATGCCAGTGCCGGTAGGGGACAGATCCTGCAAACCACGCCGCTGAGTAAGCTCGCGATGTCAAACGCTTGCAACAACGCCGCACGTTGCGGGCACAAGTGTCAGCGTGATGATAGCCGGAGTGCGTTCGGCATGTCGAACGCACGCTTTTGGCGGGAGTTTTTCCAGCAACACCTAGTCTTCGGCTGTGACGTCGTGACCACCTGTGGTCCGAGAATAACCACTGTGGTTAAGGCATTTCGAAACGCATTTAACCACTCAATATACTCCTCCATGACTGTAATATGCGAGGCACCATGCGCGGCATGTGAAATTAACTCTGTGGTGAACCGAAGCCGAACGTGGGTCTAACTTTGTGTCTGACCTCGTTAGGAAGCGTGAAAAATGTAACCAGTAATTATGAAAGGCTTCAATGTCACGTAGAGTGGAACCTACTACTAGACACTCGGGCCCCACGTTTCAGCTTTCGTTGGTTAACCATTTGTATGCAGTGGTCGGTCGGTTATTTTTTTATACATAAATATATAGTGCAGGTTATTCCTTAAAGCGAAATAAGCTAAAAATATTGATGCTCACATCAATAGTATTTCCACCTTTCCGGTTTTAGACTGGCTCGGCCGGTTTTTCAGACAGTGGACTGGTAGGCGGTTGGCATGTGCCGTAATTGGCCGGTTTTTAGAGCTATAAACGAAGCGTCATTCCAGTTGGCCACATTAATTTTTTCAATTTTTTACTTCTTTACAAAAGTTCTTTCTGTTTAGTTAATAGGCACTGTGTGCTACGTTTTTGTCTGTCTTTTTCAATCTGCATGGACACAAAAAAATTGTATGCTACGAACAATTTTGTTTATATTTGCTGTTCACTAATTTTGTAAAACAGGTACAGATCAGACACCTTTCATCAGGTATTGCTATACATTTGCACTAGGTATATTTCTTGTTGCAATTAAAGAAAAATAAAAATCTGAAAAAGTCTGAATCTAATCGCGGGTATTTTTATGCCAGCAAGGAGACTATATGTGCGCTCTGTGGGCCGTTTCGTCTGTACATAAGCTTTATTTGGCTCAAGGAAGCAACGTTACATTAAATGTCACTGCATGTCAAAGTCCTGCTTCGGCGTCGATTGTTCAACACTAATTTAATCTTCTAGCAGCTAATCCCCTCTCGTCGAAAGGCCGGCTTTTGGTTCGAGAAAAGGTGGCAATCCTCCCCATTAAGCCACATATATTAAGCGAGTCTGGCTTGGCCGACACCAGGTTATAAGTAGGTAAAAGGAATACAGATAAATGCTCCGAGTCCATTTTCTTATAGAGATCACCGGCCGTATAACAAGCATGTGTGACTGCAGCTTGCGTGCTAGTCATTTACAAGATGACCCACACAAGTGATACTTTCAAAGTCGGTCTTTCCAGGTGCAGTCAACCCTTCAGAATCCATATAAAAATTTCCACCCATGCACCTATATAACTAAATTTCTTTCAGAGGAAACATAATCGAAATGAACAATACCACCACGTTTATTGAACGCTGATGCGATATTTCAGTGGGAGTAGAAAATATTCTCTAAGAAACACATTTGCAACTTAATGTAGTCTCCGCTGTTTGTAACATATTTCTGAGTTTTTTTCTCTCTGCTTTTCTTACTTTTCTCTTCTCTGTATTTCTCTCTATTTTTCTGTTTTCATGCCCATTCTCCGTCATTTTTTTTCTCACCCTTATTATACTTTCCCAATACATTGCTATACTAAGCTGTGCTATGCTCTGCTAGCGTGCGCCCAAGTTGCAGAGAAACGCATAGCCTATCAAGCGAAAAAAAAAGCGATAGAGTAGTTTGGATGAGGAGGAAGAGAAGAAAGGAAGCTATATATTTCACCTCTCGTAGTGGGGGTATGCCTCAGCGCCACTCAGCTGAGACATATACACGAAGAAATGGAAAGTAAACCGGAATTCTACATGCATTAATTGGTAGGGTGTTTATAGAACGTTACCGCCGCAACAGTGTATACGACTGGAAAATGCCTTGATATATATATATATATATGTATATATATATATATATATATATATATATATATATATATATATATATATATATATATATATATATATATATATATATATATATATATATTTATATATATAGCTCCTCAAGGCGTGGGTCTGTCTATTTCTTGCACGTGGGTCTGTCTATTTCTTGCACGTATGTACATGACTGCCCATAGTTCCACCTTTGCAATCTGCCTACTATTTTCTTCTTGAAAACATCTCACTACGCCCCATCACGGATTCGCCACTTCACCGACCATAAAGCAAATACTGTTGAAAAATATATAGTCAATATGAAATGCAAGATGGTCGTGTACTTGTGTCCAGGTGTATGTAAGTGAACCATAGATCGTCCCACTGTGTCTATCATTTGTTTGTACGTGACCGCCCATAGTTCCACCTTCGAAAACTGCTCACTACTTTGTCCTTGTAAACATCCCACTACGCTCCGTCACCAGTCCACCACTTCACCCTCCATAAAGCCACTATAAGGAAAGGGGAACCGAAGTAACGTATAGTTAAAACTTATGAATGTTAAATTTTCTTGTATAAGTATATACAGTGGGCGATATTTGCGGATAGTTCACGGTTTAGCAATGAAACCCCCCGGCGCTTCGCACCACGCATCTTCGTTCATTCCGTGTATATGCTGCTAGGTTTTCGCTCTTCAGATGAATGATTATTCTTTAGGGCTACGTGTACATCGTTGGGCGACAATGCGAGCAAATAAACATATCAGTTAATTGAATTCCTTGAAACATATCAGCCTGTATTGAATTCCTTGAAAGTACCGGGCTTTCCATAAATACCATCAAATACTCTATAACCAAGTGCTTATATTACGACACTATTCTTCGAATCATGGCTAAGCAGTTTCAAATCTCGCCTCGCCGATACTTTTTTTTCGCCAAGCATTTATTTTGTTTTTTTTTATATATCCCTTGCTTTGCTTCCTCTTTACCCGCTTTGCCGCTCAATGAAATCATTGTATCCCACACTTGACAAAAGAATGCACTTGTTCTGAGAGCGAAGGAAAACAGGAAAAGGTTGATGAGGGCTTGTGCTGGTTAATGAGGACGACAGTCTTGTGTCCATGGCGAACTTTGACCATAGCAGCTCTGTTTTACACGATCCATTGTCCCTTTCTCTTGCAGTCGGTCTCGGCGTCACGCACTTTCCTTCCCCTCCGGTGAGCGCCTTGAAGGGAAAACTGGAGCGCAGCTTAGTGCCGTGCCTGACGTGGTTGGCCATCCGCAATGTTCTGCATGACGTGCTGCTTGCGCGTTGAACCCCTGTTGAGCAACTTGGAACATTTATAAAAGGAACCCCATTCCCTTTGCTATTCACTGCTATATGTAATGCGTTGCCCTACAGTTCCACCAATCCTGAATAGAACGGTGGTGTTCCTCCGTTCCTATCAAATCGAACTAGTTCGCGGAACGTCTTCGCTTGGGACACCGTCCCGTCTTGACACTGTATAGACGTGCCGTACTCTTGGGTAATGCCTCACGATATAACGTGTTAGTGGTGGTGTGCTTTTGTTCTTCGCTGGTGCTGCTGAATGTACAGTAGAGTAGAAGCATGAACAGGGGCACACATCCACGCCAAGAACCAGCTAGTTTAAAAAATCTTATTTTTTTTGAATAAACGTCTTCTAGTTAAAGATAAAAAAAGTAGTACTGCAACAAAGTATCAGATACTACAAAAATATGAGCAAAAGAATTTGGGAGATCACACGTACCTGGGAATTGACGTTATGCGAAGAATGCGGAGAGAAGATGACCATGCTGCAATTTTTTTATTGAGGAACACGGCATGAAATGACGCTGAATATATGTACAAATGTTGCAGACATAGCCATATGTTGAATAATTGCGGATGGTTATATGAGCAGCTGTTTGCATTTGCGCAACGATGCCAACCGGGACATGCGTATTAGCAACACCAAAAGCTAATATGAAAGGTTGATGGTCGCGAAGATGCTGGCCCTGGACACAGCTACATAAATCAACTTCAGTGCTTGGCACCTAACCACAATTCACGTAACCCCACGGGACGGCGGTACCAAAGGGTACATATGTAATGTTTATAAAATTGGGTAGGCAGCATTGCAATCACTATTGACGTTTCACGTAGATTAGTGTCTATTTGAAACGTAGTTCTAAGACCTGGCGTAGCTCTGTGGTAGAATGCCTCATTGCCATGCAGAATGCTTTGGTTCGATTCCAGCTGGAACCATGACAATTCTTTTATGTGTTCGTTGGGGTCGATGCTACCGTTGACGGTTAGTGCTTAACGCTTACACGTTAAAATTGCCCACGTGTGTTCTCGTCGTTCCTGGGTAGATACTAAGTGTCACTGACCTGTGCCACATGCCCGCATACGAACGGAGCACATCAACCTGTGGGTATGTGCCACTGTTTGGCAAGAAGTGTTTAACGACGTACGTGATGGAATTGTGACATTAATCAAGTCTTGACTAGCACATCATATTCGTCAAACCATATTACCTTCCCATGCTAATTTTGGTTCACGCCAAGTTGAGTGGCTGACCATGACAGCACCCAAACGTAAGCGGCTATATAGATAGATACGCTCGAAGTCACCGAAATTCGATAATGAATGCTTCGCATTTAAAACTTAGGTAGTAACTCTGGGCTGCGTAATTGAATGTGGGCCGTTAAAGCGTCCATGCACGGCCACGTAGGCTCTGTGCACAATTTAGTGCATTATACGAATTCACACACATTGCTGCTAGCACGTATTCAGCCCACGTGACTGAGCCCAGGCTGATGAGTATACGTCTGGCTATACTTGAAAAAGCATAAAATATTACGCTTGTTTATAATATAATATATGTGTGTTGAAGAGTGTCTCTTACGTCACCGCGAACTAACGCCATAGGTGTTAATACCTTATATACTAGTAAAAGAAGCGTTCCAACAGTGCTACACGGGAGGTCAAAATGCGGTGCCTATATGTATACCCCACAACTGAAGTGTGTTTGTGAAATGAGAGTGGGGGTATTGTTTGGATTGCGTAACAATGGTTCAACTTGCGCAATCCACTCCGGTACATCCTTCTGCAACCTTCAGCGCTCACAGAAAATGGCACACAGACTCGCGAAAATATTCTCGCACGGTTTAACTGTCGTTCAAGCGCACAAATAAACAGAAAGGAAGGGAGGACAAGCGCTTTCTCGCAATCAAACAATTTATTGGAAAGGTAAGAATATATAAGTAGGCAATCAAAGCCAACGAATGCGTGTGCAGGCAAAATATACACCCGTGGCAACTCGGGAACACAGAGTAAAAGCGGAGATATTATCCACAAATATAATCTAGAAAAACGAACTCTTTATCGTGCAGCAAAACCGAAGGCTGGCCGACGCATTGTTCTTCACTTTTTTTATCTGAAAAGGTTCTGTTAACTCACAAGTTAATAAATTGTTAGATTGAAAAACCACTTTGGTATCCTGAAAAAGAGGATAGCAACTGCATTCTCGCACAAATCGCACTTCCACATTAGCATTCTCGAAGGCATTTCGTGTTATTCATATACTCTGCAGGCCCAGGAGTACTAGTACATCATAAGGTACATCGGCCTCACTTTAACGCGACACCATTAAACAGCTCCTTTCGCGAAAAATCTGGTGTCGGCGTCGGTAATGGAGTCAGCGTCATTGATTTTGAGCGAAAAAATAATAATTTTATGCGTGACATAGACAGAGCATTAAACAAATAAAAAATGATAACTTCCTGAACCGAATCCGGATCAAATCCAGGGGCGTTTGCGGGGCAAGTGGGTGTTCCACCACACAGACATGCAAACTTATGCGTAGAGTGAAAATAACTGCCTCTGCTTCGAAATTCAGTGAAGTAACTTTTGTGCTAAACGAACGCGTCTTGTATACATGCTTCACAGCATAACATGTAATATCACTGTATTAATGCGTGGTAGAAGCGGATGTTGCCATAGGCGTCAAGACATGAGATTATCCTGACGACTTCGTTGTTTAAAGACGGCCACTCACTACAAAAGGCATGCATGTTACTATGCCTATTCGGTTAAAGGGGCCCTGCACCTCTTTTTGAGCATGGTCAGAAAACCCTGCCGGTCGGTAGTAGAGGCTACCGACAACACGTGCGCTAAATATTATAGCACAGCACGTGACCTGTATTTCTCAATAAATTATCGAAGTCAGCTAAAAACTGCTCTCTCTTCTCTCGATGAATGACGGAAGACGCTCGAACATCAATCGTAGAAAGCCCGTCTGTGAGCTATTGGCTGGTATCATTATGGCGCGCTCGCTCATTACAGATATCGCCGCTGCTGGCCGAGACTTGTCCACGCGTGCGCGTGCGATCACACTGAAGAACCATGAATCCAAAAAAAAAAGTAAAAAAGTGCTCAAGGTCACGAGGCGCAGGTGACGTATTTATTAATTTTTTTGCCCCGGCCATTCTTCCCTGCTTAGCTTCCCAGAACTTTCGTCGGGACGAAGGAAGAGAGAATGTAATTGCAGAAAAGCGACAAATATTCGAAACTTCACTCGCACTGGACGGATTCTTGAAATTTTTTTTGGCGTTAAGGTCGTGAGGCAATAAGATCTTCCAGTGAATTCATTCCATGGTTACACGAAAAAGTGTTTCAGGGCTCTTTTAAGGACACGTAGTATGTGCATAGCCAGTTCAAAAAACTTTCAGGCCCATAACGACCCGTGGTTTAAAGAATGCTACCCATTACACGCAGAACGCAGCCATTTGTGAAAGCGTCGCATATGACTACATTTACGGCATGAGAGCTTGCTGCTATAAGGGCTGCTTTACAATATCTCGTTGAAGAACGTCCAGGAAAATGGGTCATATTCTGTGATTCGAAGGCAGCGCTTCAGAGTTTGCAGTCTGCCATGCGTAGGAGGAGTCATGACCAATTGGTACAAGAAATAAGACATTGCCACCATGAAGCTCTAGCACGAGGGCATGATATTATATATCAATGGCTGCCTGGACATATCGGTATTACCGGAAATCAATTAGCCGATGATGCAGCCCGGTCAGCCCATGAAGGAACCCGTGTAGTCCCAATTCCTCTATCAAAAAATGATGCGGCAAGACAACTTTACCTGCTGGCTCGAGATCTCACACGCACGTTCTGGTCGTCTACCAGCTTCCAAAGGTGTCAATTTTATGAAGTGGATCCTTCGCTCAAGCTAAAGCTACCATCACAACTTTCCCGCTCCGATGCGACACTGTTATGCCGCCTTTGGTTGGGTGTTGCATTTACAAAGGTGTACTCCTTTTGCATTGGTATGGCAGACACTCCTACATGCGACTACTGCGGAGCTGAAGAGACCATCGAACATGTCCTGTGCAGCTGCACTTGCTACGACACACAGCGATGCCAGCCCCGGATGGTTTTGAATCAACTTGACCCCGGACCATTTTGTGTGCAGAAGATGCTAGGACCTTGGGTATCTGCCTCAGTTGCGCAGAAAGCAACTAAAGCACTGCTAATTTACCTAAAGTCAACAAACCTGAGTGACCGCCTGTAGACTGTGTGTGCTCCCCGAGTGTGCTCGTGATTGTGTCTACCTTCTCATCTCTCTACAACCTCTTTTCTTCCCTTTATCCCTTCCCCAGTGCAGGGTAGCAAACCGGATGTGCGTCTGGTTAACCTCCCTACCTTTCCTTGCATCTTTATCTCTCTCTCCCTCTCTTCACTGACACAAGCCACTTTAAGTGATTAAAGTAGACACTAAGGACAAAATATTGTGACCGCGTTCACGTCTTGAAAGCGAAGCTTAAGGATACCTCCATTTTTAATTGAAAGAAAGCGAATGCCATGTAGATTTCACTGTTCAAGGTTATCTGCATTGATCATTACATACTCAGTTCAGAGCTGACGTTTTTTCATAGGACTTCTACTGCTAGTCTTTTGTATATCACGAACAGTCTTCATATGCAAGCCAATAAGGAAAAAAGTGTTATTGTTTTAATATTACGCAAATAGGATGGCATGTTTTTGTACGTGGATTCAAGATTATGTGCTTCGAAGGTAATTTATTAGAAAGTGCGCTTGCGAATGGTGCGACTGACAGCATTTTTCTTACTGGATGTGATAATTTATTCCCATACATAAATGCTATAGTTCTCCGGTGATGTAAATAAACACTCCCCAAAACGCATCCTAATACCCTGCCATTTGGGGAAGAATTTGTTTACTCCCTCCGTACGGTATTTATGAATTCTTATTATTAGGGCGTGCTTTATAGAGCACGCCCCGATGTTTTTGATAGAGGACAAGTCATTTACTTCTCTCTGGGCTTATTTTTGCTTACAGTGTGCCTTGTGTCGGCAGCGCTGTATACGTCGTTTTTGTTTCTTCGTCAAGAAATACGCCGCCCAGACTTCAAGACGTGTTCATGCAAGCTCGCATGAACCCTTTTGAAGCGTGCTGAGTGGCAACTCATCACCTTTCTGAAATATGACACGTGAATGCGCAATGTACCAATTGTGGTGCGGCCCTGTTTACAATGAAAGAGTGGTTGTGTTGAGGAGCAATCGACTGACTAAAAAAATAGAGAAGCGGCCGATATTGATCGCCATCCACTAACTTATTCACTGTGGAACGGGATTAGGCTGCACCTGCAGAGGCGTCTGCCAGATAACGCTTTTGTTTAATCAGAAACTCCGTTTATGTGCGCAATGCTTGTGGTTATTATTTATTCCTTTACAGATCCCCAATGGTCAATCAATACCCATATGCGTGTCTTAGAAAATAAACCTGAGGGTACAGCCAACACTTCTCTGTATCACCTGTTTTTATTATTTTGTTGCTATTTTTTCGGCGCCGTAGTGTTCAGCGCAACGCAACTGGATGTCAAGTTCACGTATAGTAAAAAGACATACTAAAAGACGTTCTAAAAGAGGTCCCTGCATGTAGCGTAGCGGCAGATAATTTCGCCTAGATTCTACGCGCTGTCAAATTAAACACTTTGGAAATGCGACGGCAGGTGATAACTTTGCAGCAGGTCCTAAGGGAATGCATAGCATTATTTTGATATATCTCAGATATATATGCGCCACCCAAGTTTTAAGGGCCCTAAACCTCAGCGAGTTCAAAGGCGAGAATGTAGTTTCTTTCTCACCTAGATTATACTTCCTGCAAGTGCTATCTCCTGCTCACCACTTATTTCTTCATGAAAAGCGTCTAATGTCTGCACTGAGAGTTGAGCCAGTCAGTATTTTACGATTTTCGACCCCAAGCTATGTCCGCTTGCGCAGTCGCAAACGCAGAAAACGAAGTAAAATCAGTTTATCGAGCACAATATTCAAGCGCGACAAGACAGAATGGGCCTGCGACTGAATGGCAAAGCAAGGGGAGTGGCAATTAAAAAACAAATATCAATCGATAATTGGCCAATCGAGTACTTATTGCACGTTGACGTTTTGTGAACAAAACAGCTGGTGGCAGAATTCGTACTGCAGAGACAGGAAGTACTAGGAGAAAAAAAAAACGTGCTCGTGTTTAGTATTTTTAGAAGTTCTTGGGGCCCTTTAGTCGATACTTTTGGTGTGTACCAACTGTGAACGCGGTGTCAGGCAACGGTAGAAGTCATGGCACAGTCCCACGAAAGGGTATGTTTAGGCGTCTTAACAAAATAAAATAGATGTATATTTCACGTTGATAATTATTTCCAAGATAGTGTTAACCGGCAGGTGAAATACCCTTGCAGTCATTTGAAATATCACAACGTACACTGAAGCCATATAGTTAATGTGATGCAAGCTGAAAAATGATAGAAAATCTTCGTAGGGATTTTTTGTCCCAAAACCGCAATATGATTACGAGTGACACTATAATGGACAGCTCCAAAGCTTTTCATCACTACGAGTTCTTTAACGTCATTCTCAACTAAGCGAATGGGCTTCTAGTATATTGCGCCTTTAAAAATGCGGCCGCTGCATGTAGGATTCGATGACGTGACCTTCACAATAGCATTCAAGCACAATAAACACTAGGCCACTACAGGGGGACTATTTTGCCAGTTATGTTTCCCTCTACACTTAATTTGTATGTGTAATTGGTATGTTGTGTGCAGGCTGTTGTATTCAGGTACGAAATCGCAGAAAAAGCTAAATTTTGGGTTATTTTTTTCCTCGCGCAAACACCAAACAATGTTTGGGCACACATAATAAAAAAATTACTGAACATAATGCATTAACGAACGTTGTAAGCGTCGCGAGATCTACTATGCCGCAAGCCACTCGTTCGGCCTATCCACACCTCAGCTCAGCGCTGGTACCTAACGCTCCTAAAGAAACTAATGCACGTGCCGGTTCTCGACGACGTTCTCTCTCACACTCTCTACTTCCTCTTTACTTCTAGGTGTCCCAGCTCGGTGATCTGCCAAAAAAGAAAAAAAAAGGGGGGGGGGGGGGGGATAAGAAGTCTTGCATTGGTGACAACGAGAATGAAGCACCTCTCATCTCTCGCTTGTCCTGGTGGCGACCACTTTTCCGGGATAGTGCAAAGACGGCCCATTGTTCGTAGAGGCATTCAGAGCTCACATTCGATCGTTTGGCACATCATATAAGAGAGATCTCAAGAAGCAACGGCCGAGGTGAAAACAGGCCCCGTCCTAGACTGTCTCTTTTCTTTTTTCCTTGTTTTTCTGACACAGCCCGCCGTGCTCCACCGAGCACTCAGTGATAGGCGACTAGCCATGTTATAGTATATGCTCACAGCGAGAGCTCTCGGTGCGCTATAGCTCGCGGCGGAGCGATAAGGCTCCAGCACCCCATTACGGACCTGCGTTCTCCGCTCTGAATCGCAGTTGTCGCACTACAGCCGACCGCCAACGCGATAGAGAGCGCGAACCGGAGTGCGCACTCGCCATGTCGTGAGAATTACCTTGCACTTCCTCTCCGACAACGATGCTTATTTCTTTTTTCTTCAGGCCCCATTCTTGACTGAAAGCATAGCACAATCGTGGTGTGCACTGCAGTACACTACCATGTGCACGCTCGCTTTACATCCTGTACAGCGTTCTGCAGAAGCAGCCAGTTTTTAGTGTGTTAACCGTGCTCGCAAACAGCGTAAATATACAGTTTTCGGCCATAATCTACAGAAGGACGGCTTTTTAGTAGCGAGTAGCTGCATTTGTCCAAGCTGTACTGCATACATGTGAGACACTTCGAAAAAAAAAAAGCTAGCACACGCTGCGAGAATCACTACTGAAGCTTGGGGATGTTTTGCGGAAATTATCGGCTAACAGACGTTCAAACGATTGGAACAACAACATCACACTGATGTCAGTGAAATTCACATTTCCAGCCCTAAGCAATTTCCTTTTTTTTTTTCGAGATCACCTTTGCATATTTGCAGTGAGAGACGCTATGAGTGTTAACCAGCATCCTTCAAGTTAGTTTGACCCTTGTCCAGTAAACTTACCACTCATTGATGCAACATAAAATTTCGGAGACCAGTATCTGTAGACAGGCAGTGGCAATCGCACGTTGGAAAGTTTCTCATCAATCTTCGACCTGATAACCGTAAGAATGTCGGGGACGAAGACTGTCGTAACTAAAAATTCCGCCAGAATCAACGCATTGCGGAAATCGACACCACGCGAAGAAGACTTCTAGCAGCTGCGTTAGCGGCATTCATTTTTCTTTGTTCTCGTTCCTTTTGCTTGGAGCGAAGAGTTACGAAATGAAAAAAAAAAAACGCCTTTTTGTACATTAGGCGCTTTCAAGCATACCAAGGGCTTACCACCCACGTCAACTACAACGCCGCCTAAATGGTCGCTTATGGTCCTACGTGACTTCCGAACTCATGCTATGTGCAGTACAGTCGTGATTTGCATAAAAACTAAGAGCACATCATTGAGGAATAATCTGCATAACATAAGTTTCGTCCGTTAGCGAATCCCTACTGATTCCTGTAACATTTTACAGTAGCCTGTTGAGTCATGAAAGTATAAACATAATATTTATTACATTTTTACTAAGATCCTATAGCCAATAACTAAAACATGTTTCACTGTAACCGACATGTAACTGAAGCACTGTGAAGCACTAGCGTGAATCTGTGGTAGAAAACTTGACTGCCACGTACAGTGCCTGTGTTCAAAACTTGATCTCACTATGATTTTTACACTAGGTCGCGAAACCGAATTCTGAAAGCGGCCGTAGCATGTTCGATATAACCGGAAATAGTTCCGTATACATAGACATTCGAGTAAAGCACAACGGCGTTCCTCATAATCATATCATTGTTTAGGGGCGTTCAGACCTATACAAACAAATGACGTTATGTGCTAATTATGTTCAAGTATACTGTCACCAACTGAGCCAGCTTTCTGTCTTTATGCCATATATCGTCTTTAATCATCAACTATAGAAAGCCACTTACGCCATCTAGTGATATTTCCAGGGACATATACACACAACGCCATCGAGCGAGCAATGCTTAAAACTAACTAGAAGTTGCTGGTACAACATAGTATTTCAGAGGAAAGAACAACCAACACCCAAATGAGGTTCGCCCCTAAAACTGTGCGGCAATGGTGTCACGAGCGGTCTTTATTGGTTGTGCTACGTCATTCTGAGCGTCGCACCCATGCACGCGCGCCATTGGCTGCGTTTTGAATGACGTCACTCATCTGGTCACAGCTGAGGCGCCCAGCATGCCCGCATCACTTTCCCCTGAAACCTTTCACATGGATGAGTCATGGAAAACTCCAGAAGAGCGCCGACAGTGGAAACGCCACAGTTCTAGCATTCACTGGGCTGATGGTGCTGTCAGGGGAGTGAAACTTCCTATACCCTCCATGGAACGCGATATTCGCTCGCAGTGCCGGACGAACGCCTGGTGTTTGGGGGCGGTACGAAAACATGGCGGCGCATTGCAGACATGCACTGGGGGACGCCATCTTGATAAGGACTGAGGATCCGAGTGGCGAGGGGGGGGGATTTATCGCCAAATTCAATTGGGATGCACCAGCAAGTCAAATTAAGCGAGTGGAAGGTATTCAGATGGCGAGCACGCGACCTTTTTCCTGTTGCGCAACCCGCCACATGATGAGAACGGCCATCATTGCGTTCTGATCGATGGTCTGCCCATCCACCTATTTGTGTACTACTTATTCTAAGTAAGACGTTGTTTTTGTTTACGTGTACACATAAATTAGACAAGAATAAAGAGAAGAGTTTGTTTGAATGTTTTGTTGCCTAAACGTACGGTTTATGCAGTACAAACACAACTTGAATGTTTTACGTTTTTGGTCGCATACAAAAGTAGACCGCACATGCCAGCATCCTAATAACCTAGTATCAATCCAGTGCACATTGACGCACATACGTATATACAAAGACAAAAGAAAAACAGTAATAACTATACACAAGTTCACAGCACGTATCCCGATATAAAATCATCCCATGAGTGGGACAACATAATACGGCACACCGCACACTTAGGATGCAAGAGGAAATGATACAAAAACCATAAGGTACCGGAGTTAGACATTGCTATATTTTCTATTTAGCATCAGGTTTCTTTATAAAAGTTTAAGCAAAAATTTACAAAACACTGAAGCCACTATAAAGTGTTCTCATAAAATAACACGAAGGGTTTATGCTTTCTTCAGCGTAACATACCTATATTGCTTAATGAAAAAAAAACAAAAACAAAATACAAGCAGATAAATAGTACACACACATGTCCGCTTCAGAGGCAGAAAATGGTGACCTCAGCTATAGAAGTATCCGTGACTCAAAAATATGGAAGTAGCGCCTACTTTTGCGCATATGTGTGTCTTTTTGTCGTTTGTGTTTTCTGAGCGCTCAGTTTTTCAAGACCTCAAATATGCAAACAGAATCCTAAAAGTTACAAAAACTTCCGCATTTTTCGTGCTGCAGCAGATTTTCTGGTGCTTTGTTTAGCCAAGGAGATGTTCACGAAGCGAATAGGCCACAACAGGCGAATCCTTGCAAAGAGGTGCACAAAGGCTTTCTTGCATTCTTCAGAGCAGAATTTCTGCCTTCCCATACAACTGTGCAAAATGCCTGCCAAAACTCCACTCACATTAGGCAGGTGCGCCACAACACCGATATATTCCAAAAAGCAAGCTTCCGTGGCCTTAATATCCTGAAAACAACCGTCAGAAGGCATTGTTACATTGCCAAATAAATCTGAGGAGATGTTGCTTGTCTTAAACATAGCAAAATACTGGTGTGATGCACAAAGCTGGCGGTCGGCATTCTTCAAAAGGGTGTTGCACACACAGTGTGGAGGCCTGTGCAACAAAAATTGCCGTACGAGATATCCCCCAACATAGTAGAGAACGTTATCCTCTACTATATCATGGCTAACGGGCTGTTCCTCATCAGGAAGCATATCGACTGTTGGTGCTGCATCACAAGTAGTAGGAAGCGAATGTGGTGGCTCTGACATTTGTGCCAACACAGTGCTGTGATCCTGTTCACAGTTTCCTTCTGAAAAAAGGGCAACCAGTTTGCCAACAGAAATGTGTTTCAGACCTGATGTGAACTGAAGCACATTTGGGTTGTCATTGCAGCCATGCTTTAACCTAAGAAGCCCGAAAAGGTTCTCCAGGGGGTCCTGCTGTAGCCAGTGAGTCAAGAGAACACGAAAATCAAAATCTTGGAAGAGGTCGTCCCAGAGGAGAAGGATAGCTTTTAAGGTGACCTTCCATGCCTCATTTGTGTGGGGTTGCCGAGGCCCGTCAAGTTTCCACCTTTCAACCCACGACAGGCAATCCCGCAAAAAGGCTAGGTGTTCGGACCCTTCCGAAATTGTATAACGTAACTTGTCACTGGCTTTTTTTACAGAAGAGCTATTCAGACAGTCGAATAACCTATCTATCTTCTCGAGATAATCAGCTGTTGGTTTGGCGGATGCCGGCAACACGCCAAGAGCAATGAATACATCAATGGCCACTGAGACCGATTTTATCATCACCTGGCTGGCATATTTAACTTTCATGTTAGTGAAAGGCTTCCGGTAATTGTGATTGTCGGTTAGTTTCTTCGCCAATTTGAGTTTGAGAGGATGCGGGCTTTCGTATAGTTGCGTAATGAAAGACCAATCTACAATTTCTTGCGCGATATGGAGCTTGTGAGGTGCGCGGAGATTATTCCTTGTGCATTTAAGTAAGTGTGTGTCATATAGGAAATAAATTTTGCGGCCTTCAAGCACAAAAAACGGCTCTTCAGGCGTCACACCTAGCTTACTTGCCAAAGTGATGCTGCTTCCCCCCTGGTCGCAGATGAGCGCCTTCACAAACAACCGGGCTCCCTGCAGCTGCTTGATTAATGTTATGATCAGATGACGAAGAGTATCTGCGGGCGTTTTGGTCCTTGATACTGTGTAAGCAACAGGCTTAATCCACGTTTTTGAAATGCCTGCCACAAGTATCAGGAGCGCTGAATTTGCCACGGCTGGTGTTCTTTGCCTACCATCATCGGAGAATCCCATCACAATGTCATGCTTTGCATCATACTGCAGATGTTCCTTCAAGGACGTTTCGTCAAATATTAATGTGCACGCACGATCTGTTAAATGCCAATTTCGGGTAGCTTCTTCGAGGGCTTCAATAGTGGTTGGAATAACTCCGGGAGTCATCGGAATATTTGATAACCACTGCTTTAGGGACCTCACAGTTGGCATGTCAAGCAGTCTTGACATATGTCTGTACGCTTTCGGACCATAAAAGTATAAGTTTAAAGCGAACTGGCGGTGCTCGGGCGACCACCTCCGTCCTCTACGTTTCACGCCATCAATTTTAACTTGAGTCTCAAGCAATGTAAAGAATGTCTTGCGGACCTAGGGCCTGATAGCATTCAACGCTTCAGACTGGGAAAGCTTTTTAACCTTTCTATTGCCAATTCTTGACAGTGCCTTCCGAAGCCTTGAATTTATCTTTTCCAGGTTCTTCATTTTTCTGGCTTTCCGGGGCGAGCACCTAGAAGGCTTGTGTTGTCGACCCGCTGGATTGGAACCCGAAAGATTTAGAAAAAAAGCTCAATTATACTGTGTTTTTGTGAAAGCTGACCATGATCTTTAAACCTAGTAAAAGTTCTGGCGGCTTTTAGAATTGAAGGAATTACTTCCATGAGTAATCAGTTGGTCATATTTAGTTCTCGATCCTTCAATTATTCAAACTTGGGGCATTGGGAACAGGCCTCTGATAAGCACACTGCTGGGCATTGAGCCTACTAATGGCATGTATAAGCATCGCGGGCAACATGAAGCGTCAACTATTTTTTCCTAATCATTAGCATACTCCTTGTTAACAAACATTATTGGTTATACGTTTAAAATGGTATGTTTAGGAAAAAAACAACGAATTCATAGTCTTCTTTAAAAACACTAATCCCTCTTATAATAATAATAATAATGATATTTGGGGTTGAACGTTCCAAATTCACGATATGATTATGAGGGACGCCGTAGTGGAGGGCTCCGAAAATTTCGACCACCTGGGGTTCTTTAACGTGCACCTAAATCTAAGCACACGGGCCTACAACATTTCCGCCTCCATCGAAAATGCAGCCGCTGCGGCCGGGACTCGATCCCACGACCTGCGGGTCAGCAGTCGAGCGCCATAACTACTAGACCACCGCGGCGGGGCACTAATCCCTCTTAGGAGGCAACAAACAAGCAAGAAAGGGATCGGACAAGCACTCGTCTCGTCCTGCCTTTCGGTATACATCGCTCTGGTTCTCGTCCCCTAGCAATGAACTAGCTCGCCCAGCTGACACCCTAGTGCACTTTAGGATCTGTTAAATGGTACGTGACATTAAAACGATAGCTGCAGGGCATTAATTTATCTGGAATAGTTTTAAAGAGCTTAGAGAGCAATACAATTTGCGTACATGAGGGCTCAGTCTGTTGAACTTCTTCATCGGCGCTGTGAGCGGGCATTGCATTGGTATTCGCGGGCCGAGGAGAGCCTGTGAAGAGAAATTGGCGGGGCACAGATTTCAGCGTGACATACATACAGCTGGTATTAGGCGTCACATTAAATATTTGCAATTACAATCACTCAGGGCGTTTTCTCACTATTAATTGGTCTCCTCGCGTATTATCTCTCAGTACAAGTAATAAAAAAGTGTAAACACACAAAAAGAGAACGCTACGTGTCACTCACTAAATATATGGGTGTCCCAACTATCCTAAACCAATATTTTAAAAATCTTAATGCGATGTGCCTAGAACAGGTTAACATCGTGGTGCCGTTGATGACCTAGCACGTAACCGAATTCTTGCCAATTACACTTATTTGGCCCATCGAAAATTAAAGTAATTTTGTAATAATAAAGCTAATAAAAATAAAGTACCTTTTGGATTCTTAATTTTAAAAGCGACTTTGAACTAGGGTGTCGTAGAATATATATATATTTCTAAAAGGCCAGTTCTGTTGCTCCCACTGTCAGAGCTATCGCGCAATTGTTTTAACAGCGACACCAAGTTGGCCGCTACTCACTCGCCATGTGCGAAGTAGCTGATAACGCGCCACATGGAGCACTCTCTCAAGTTATGAGGTCATTTTCGCCTTTTCCTGTAAAACACTACGCCACGGGCAAAATAGCAGAGACAACGGAATCAGAATCGAGGAGGTTACATGCAGAGCGTTCTGAGTGAGACGTTTGCTCTAAATTTAACGATTGTGAAGCCGGCAAATTTTTTACTTAGCTAGTTATATCTACCAGCAAAATCATGCCGGCGAATCCATGGATGCTGTGTACACCATGCGTTGGTATTGTTGGTGTAATCTGCGCGAGAATCTTAGAAATACTGAGTCATGATAACTCGGACAGGTACACATATTGAGTATTAAGACATTTCTGTAAATAGATGAAGAGGCATGAAAGTTTGTGCTGTTGTATGATCGCTTTACGGTATTCCCACCTGGACTTTCGACGTGTGTCTGCCCATCGCCAAAGATGGAAACTGTTGGCACAGCACATCTTAGCAGCCCTGTCTGTCCAGGGTCTGCGTAGTCTTTGCTGGTGAAATGGGCAGAGCACACGCGGTAGCTGCTGTGGATCTGACGAGGTGGTAAATGAGCCAGGTCCTGCCGTCTCGCATACTGAAGCCAAGCGCGAGATCTGGAAAATCAATGTGTGCGTGCGTAATATTTGGGTTAGAATGGATTTATTTCTGTTTTCAGGCGTAGATAAATAGCTTTGAGTGAAAACTGGCATCTTTATTCGAAGTAAGCGTTATTTGATACATTTCTCATCTTCCTTTCTTAATTGAATTTTTGTAACCAAGACGACTTGTGATAGCAATCCTGAAAGCAAACTTTAAATTAAAATCTGTCTTTATTATTAAGAGACGCGGATACATGCTTCTATTTGCGCGATAGTAATGTTTGGTGGCAACGACCCCAGCTTTCCTCCTAATTCAAAATATATTTCTGCAGACAATAGCAATCATCCCACACCAAAATCTCTAAACAACTATTTGTACATATATACCCTCGCGAACTGCGTGTTCCTCGGGTATTTCTCGCGCCCTGCTGCAAATCTTTCATAAAAACCTTATTAAAACCGGTAATAAATTAGTAGAACACGTAAGTTTACATTGTCCAATTATTTATGGGCTTTTAGCTGCAATTGCATTCTTGTAAATATATCGTAATTGTACTTAAGGCTCAAGCTGAAAACATGAAATAGAAGTATACATTATAAATTGTTACTTTATAAATTTCTTGCTAAATTCCTCTGCAATATGCCGTGGATTTACGTGAGGCCAAAATGAAAACACACAAATGAAACGCAATAATGTAATAACATCCGTCTAAACTCGCAAGTGTAATAATTTATGTACTCAGTACTTAATTAACATAGTACTAACAACACATGCTACGAACGTATATGAACCCTCCCTTATAGCCAAAAGATAATGGGAATCGCCTTCCTCCACCTATGGACATAAATAGGCTGATAATACTCAAGAATAATAATAACGCGTGCAACGAGAACAGACTGAACGCAGGCAATCAAAAGGTAATAAAAAGAGTGCGGATAAGCTTACACTGTTCTATTAGTTACTGTATATGCTGCTACAAATACATTTGTGACATGCCTTGCATCGCCTTGAGCCAAAGTGCAACATCGACATGCAATGCACGATCGAAACACATTAAATTGAAAACGCAAGTATAAACAATCGTGTGTAGCAAATGTATTCGCTGGAATAATTTCCAGATGCTCTGCCGTGCATGTCATGTATAATTGAAACCGAAAAGCAGACAATCAGAATGTAATGAATAAATCATGTACGTGTAGCTCAATTAAATTACACAGCTACTGCAGCAACCGCATCCTGATATGCCGTGCAAGCGTAGAAACACAAAACGAGCAGCATGCAGATCGTACCTTTCGTCCACCGGGATCCGAAAAAATTTTATGCCGGTGTGTCGTGAAGAATTCCGACACCACTCAGCGCAGCACGATTTGTGATGATGGCGAGAATCCATTGATGCGTCTGTTTGGCTGAATTTTGAATGGGTTTCGCTAAAACAAACTTTACAGCGGTAAAAGCGGCCTTTGGGACACCGCAGGCTGTAGCATACATGGGCGCGCGAAAAGAAACGCCCCTTTTTCGCCGTGAGAGATAGGACGACTGCGCAGTTCCTGTTTTCCACTTCGGGGGGGCGCTCTTATTTTCGCAATCTCGAACTGCACCCTTTAGGTTCACTTGTGTAGTAAAAACTCCGGAGTTAATGAGTAACCTAGTAATAACTATAAAATAGAACAAGAACGTTCATTTAGGTAGTACAGCCCCCAAACGTTAGGATTGCTGCCGTCACGGGACAAAAAAAAAACCGCGAAGTTTCACCCCCTGGTGCTGTCCTGACAAAACAAACAGGGTCGGGAGGCCGAGTGTCGGCACAACTGCGTACCGATAATGCGGCAGCCTTGGAAGCTACGCTAAATCGAGAACGGCAATGCAAGCGCCTGTGACGGATGGATTCTGCAAACCACGCCGGTGAGTTAACTCGCGAAGTCAAACGCTTCCAACAGTACCGCGCCTAACAATGACTGCGGTTGTTGAAGAAGGAAAAAAAGGCACCTAACTTTTGCCGGCCTGTAGGTGGCACGGCTACGTTCCTGCGCCGCACAGGTGGCGTTGTTACGTCAACGTGATGACTGCGGGAGCTCATTTGCCGGAGAGAACGCCCACCTTTGACGGGAGTTTCTCAAGCGGCACTTTGGCTTTGGCTGCGTTGTCTGTGACCGCCTGTCATTCGAGAACAACCACTGTGATTACCACATTGCGAAACGCATTTTATCGCTGATTACACTTCTGCATGACTATGATCATGCGAGGCACAATGTGCGGCATATTTAATGAACACTGTGGTAAACTCAAGCCAAACGTGTGTAATTTAGGAAAGAAGCGCGAACATGTAACCAATTATTGTGATTGGCTTCTGTGCCACGTCGGGTTGAACCCATTGCTAAACACCGGGGCTGCACGTTTCAGCTTTCTGATGCTGATGTTGATGACCTCAGATAGATGGCGCTCACCCACAGAGAGGGATTGGCCAAGAACCGGGCGGAAGGATACTTAAATGAAACTAAAATGAAATTAATGCCAATCTGAAAAATAAGTTTAGAGATAATAGTGCCAATAAACAATAGTGTTTGCTGAGAAAGTGGTCAAACCATCTCTTATTGCTGACAGACATCGCTACGAATTATAAACTAAATATCTGAAAAGGTTAGGGTTCACTAGCATGGTAATATTTTAGTTGCATTGATGTAATCACACACAGTTGAGCATATATCCCTGTGGCAGTAACCAAATGGAGGGCCACCAAGTGATAAAAGTACTGGTAGTTTTACTTTTATTCCTAGCTTTTGTAATGGAGCTACTAAAGATCTGTTTTCTCTGATAAGAGTAACGACGACAGAATAAAAAAAAATGTTCAATTGTTTCAATTTTGTTGCAAAAATGCACAGTGGTGACGCCTTGAGCCGAGCTTTGGTAATAATTTAGTTGTGGAACTGTGCAACGCACTCTGGTATAAGTGACCTCTAACTGGCGAGATACACACCACTGTTTTTCTAGCAATGCCTTAAATGCTCGAAATCTATAAATTTATCCAAATTACCTATTCCCCATTGCAAACAAGCATTTCTGAACCTCAGCGCTATCATGTGAGCCATATCTGGCAAAACTGGGATGGTGGGCCCTCTCAGGGCTACTGCAGCTAAATAGTCCACCATTTCGTTCTAATATAATCCACGGTGGCATGATACCCATAGCAAATGCAGTTTTTACGTTTTTCGGTACTAAATGCCGAAATGTATTCATCAGCTCTGCATTTGCTGTCGCAGAAAGTGCATTGCATACTGATAAAAAATGTGTAATGATAACTGCTGATGATTGGCTTGAGGGCAATTTGCGTAGGGCAACAACAATGGCCAAGAATTCTGCAATGAATACAGGGGTATAATATGGAAGTAGAATCGAAAAGGACTAGTCAAAAGAAGGAGAGAAGATGCCTTTTCTTTTGACACAGATGCATCAGTCGCAATGATATTGCTTATCTCTAGATGAGCTAGATGATCTGCTAACTGGTAATTTAAGTACCTTTGTGCCAATTGTTTCGTGTTATGAGGAAATATATCATGAAATTGTATGCTAAGCATTGACTTTAGGTTGTGTATTGGACCAATATGTTTAATTTTTACATTCAGCTTCTGTAGCATCGCTTGTGCAAATATTATTTGCGGGGTGTGTAGTCGCGACCAATGTATTTCAGAAAATAAAGTTGGTTCTTGAATAAAAACGTAAAATGAATGTCTTTGGTGGGCACTGTACATATTTAGGAATACTAGCATAGTAAGAATTCTAAACCTATTTAGCAGAGAAGGTAGGCGAGCTTCCTTATACAACACGTTGTTTGCAACAAACTTTGGGAGACCCAGACACAAACGCAACGCTTCTCTTTCCAGCAGTATTAGAGGTCTCATTGTATAAGCTGCACTGCCACAAAGTAGTACACATCCGAATTTCAAGATAGGCCGCAGATAAAGTTTATGTATGTTGATGTAGAGCACAAAATGTGGGATGAAATTTTGCCGTACGTCGCGTTTGCTTATGACAACGCTGTGCAAGAGACCACAGACCTAACACCATTCGAGCTGGTTTATGGCCGTCGCGTCACAACACGGTTAGATGCTATGCTCCCCGTAGACACCAGCGGAAGTGACAGCATTGACGACTTCGTCGAGAAAGCCAAGGGAGCCCACCAGCTTGCACGGAACCGCATTCGCGCGTAGCAAGATATCGACGCTCGCCGTTAGAACCAAGGCAGAAGGAACGTCCACTATCAACCATGTGACTATGTATGGATGTAAACACCAATTCGACATCGTGGGCTTTTGCAGAAGCTATTGCGACGCTACTTTGGCCCTTAAGAAGTTGTGCGCTGCCTCAGTGACGTGAATTACGAGATAGTTCCCCAAAGCTCTGACACCAGCTTAAACCGAAGACGTCCACGTCCAGAAGTAGTCTATGTAGTACGGATGAAACCGTACCACTCCCGCGAGTTATGAACACTTCGAACTTTTTCCTTATTATCCACAACAACGTGGGTTTTTTTTTCGTTGACGTGATCATTTTTTTTTTCATGGCCACCTCTAGCATCTCAGTCAATCGACCGGGACGGTCGCTCTTGAAAGGGGGGAATTGACGCAAGGTAGGCTGGCAACTATAGTAGCCAGCCTCTGAGGATGACAACGAAGTAGTTCTGTGTGCACGTGCTCTGGTGTTCGCGTTTCTAGCCCTTGGGTTACGAAAGTAAACGCCTTATTTTGTACCGGCGTACCTGTGTCTTTGTGACATTATCACTATTAGCGCATCTCTTCTGAAACCCGCTTTACGGTTTGCGAGCTTACGTAGCCAGCCCATGACTCCTGTTGCCTTGAAGTGCCCATCATCAATGTGGCTTCTTCAATTGAATGTATAATTATATAGGATGCCCAAATATTTAAGGGGAATTCGCCTGCGGTATGAGCTCATTACTATATATTAACGAGATGTTGATAGGCTGCAGAAAACAAAATGCAAGAAGCTCACTTTTCTTTACGTTCAGCGTCATATGGATGTTCTTTAGCCATCTTCCTATCATATTGAGATAATTTTGTAGACTCTGGTATAGAGATTCAAGATCGGTATTACTTGCAAAGAAAGCAATATCGTCCGTGTACAAATATAACTGAATATCCTTGGTTGATAGAATGGAGCTCAAGAAGATGTTAAATAGAACTCGCGACAGGACAGCCCTGTGGTACGCCACGTGTCTGCTTATATACATTCGATGAGTACCCATCTTTAAAGCAGTAATATTCTCTCCCTCTTAAAAACTCTGACACCCACGCAGTAATGTAGTTGGGATATCCCATCTGATTTAATAAAATTGAATGCTGAACGCTATCATATGCTTTAGCCAAATCTAGAGTAACTAATGCACAGTATTGGCGCCGACGCCTAGCCAGTTGTATTCGGCTCTTTAAATCTACATGCGCACACCATATTGAGCAACCAGATCTAAAACTAATTTGACTGTGGTTTAAGATTGGCATTGAAAACTCTTTCAATGAGCTTAACCAGATTAGACGTCAGTGATGTCGGTCTTGCATTGTGTAAGGCAAATGCTGTTTTCTGCTTTTTAGGAAGTGGAATCACTTTAGACAGCTTCCATTCCGCAGGTAACCACGCTTTTGTAAAAGAAAAATTCACCAGAGTAAGTACTTAAGTTGAAGAAATCTCCAATATTACTTTTATCATTTCATTTGTTACCCCGTTTTGTCCAGGTGCTGAAGGAGATAAGTGCCTTATTATCTCTGCCAGCTCATCCAATGTAACCTCCTCGAAATCCTCGCCCGCCATTGGGTTCACAATTTGTAGTGGTATAGTTGACATAAATCTATCTTGGAGTCCTTTCGCAATATTTTCTACTAAATCAGAGAGTTCATGGGGGGAAAGGAGGGAAGAGTCAATATTTTCAGTGGGTGGAAACATCTTTTGCGATCTTAAATCTAAAGAGAGTTTTTTCGTTTTTAGCCCTAGAAAGATAATCATATCGTTTCATATTATTGCCATCTTTTGCTGTACTTACTGTGCCTTTGAAGTCTGCTGCTGCGACTTTATAATGACACCAATATTTAGGACGTTGGTTGACCAGCAGTTGTTTCCATGCAGCTTTACGTTTTCTATAGCTCCTCATGCACTCTTCAGTCCACCATGGACTAAAAGAATCTTTTGTGGCTGAGTTTAATTTAAACGTAGCATCTTTTACTGATCTTTTTTAACACTGCACACCGACTCATAGCCTTTATGTCACCTTGCATGTCCTTGCGGCGATCAAAAGTAGCCCTCAGATCTTCTACTTGAAACGGGTTGTTGAACAAGCAGGAGTTGACTCAGCGAACGAGAGCTTTATTTAGCGCAAGGGCTAACTGAATGCAAGCCTGCGATCACAGCAAGTCTTCTTCCTTTTCTATACTCGTGCCCCATGCCCACTGCCCTCGTTACAATCACCCCCGGCCGATGAGAGAGCCATCCTGGCGACTTAAGGACAGGTGTAGACAGAAGGGTCATGGTATAGCTTGAGCCGAGAGATGTGCACGATTTCTTGTCCCCGATGGCGCTTGCCCGGAGATGCATCCAGCGGCTCGACAAGGTAGTTGACAGGGGATGTTTGGCGTACAACTCGATAAGGGCCATGGTACCTGGACGAAAGCTTGTGGGAGAGTCCTGGAGGAGTAGAAGGAATCCATAACCACACCAGTGAGTTCGGAGCAAAGCTCATATGCATGGTTGACGCGTCGTGGCAATGTTTTTGGCGCGTCTGGCCATGTGACGTGAACGCACGAGCAAGCTTCCGGCATTCTTCAGCGTGTGCTCCTGCTCGTGAAACAGTAGTCATCTCTGAAGGGTCCGGTCGATAAGGAAGAATGGTATTCATTGTTGATGATGGCTCGCGTCCATAAAGAAGGAAGAAAGGCGAAAATCCAGTGGTGCTTTGCGTTGCAGTGTTGTAAGAATATGTCACAAAAGGGAGTATGCTATCCCAATTTGACTGGTCGAATGAAGCGTACTTGGCCAGCATATCCCCAAGTGTACGATTAAAACACTCTGTCATCCCATTAGTATGCGGGTGATAGGCTGTGGTAGTGCGGTGTATGATGCGACACTCGCTCAACAACGCTTTGATGGCATCGGAGAGAAAAAGGCGGCCGCGGTCGCTTAGTAACTCCCGAGGTGCTCCATGCCTTAAAACCAGGTTTTGCAGTATAAAACACGCAACGTCTTTGGCGGTAGCAGAAGGTAACGCCGTTGTTTCAGCGTACTGCGTTAGGTGGTCGATAGCGACAATGACCCAGCGGTTGTTACTCGAAGTATAGGGAAGCGGACCGTAAAGGTCGATTCCGACACGATCGAAAGCTCGTGCTGGACATGGCAACGGCTGCAAGGGACCTGTGGCATGTTGAGTGGGAATTTTGCGTCGCTGGCACGTAAGGCAAGGCCTTACGTAACGGCGATCGAAACGGTACATACCGTGCCAGTAGTGCCGCAGCTGCAAGCGAGTGTATGTTTTTAACACGCCAGCGTGGCCACATTGCGGATCATCGTGGAACGTGGCACAGATGTCAGAGCGCAGATGTCGGGGGATGACGAGCAACCACTTACGGCCGATCGAGCTGTAGTTTCGGCGGCAAAGCAGGTTATCCCGAATAGCGAAGTGTCCTGCTTGACGGCGAAGCGTCCTGGAAACTGGAGCGGGCGTCCGGTTTGAGAGAAAGTCCAAAAGAGAAGAAATTCAAGCATCTTTGCGTTGCTCGGAAGGCATGTCCGAAATGCTGATGGTCAAGGCAGCACTAGTGGAGATAGGCGAGCCGACAGGCTCTGAAGCCAATGGCGAACGTGACAGGGCATCAGCGTCGGAATGCTTCCGGCCAGAACGGTAGATAACACGGATATCGAACTCCTGTAACTGCAATGCCCAACGAGCCAGCCGACCATTAGGATCTTTTAGTGAAGATAAACAGCAAAGCGCATGGTGGTCTGTTACAATATCAAACGGAAGTCCATATAAATAAGGCCAAAATTTTCCGATTGCCCAAATAATGGCGAGGAACTCCTTTTCAGTTACACTGTAATTCTTCTCGGCTTTACTGATGGTGCAGCTGGCATGGGCAACGACGTACTCGTCAAAGCCCTCCTTGCGTTAGGCCAGTATGGCCCCTAGACCGACACCACTAGCGTCCGTATAAAGCTCCGTTGGAGCAGACGAATCGAAATGTCGGAGTATGGGAGGCGTGGTGAGGAGCCGTTGGAGTTCCTGAAATGCATCATCACACGCCAGTGACCATGCTGACAAATCAGAACTTCCGGCGAGAAGATCGGTCAAGGGGGCGATAATGGAGGCGAAATTGCGGACGTAGCGCCGGAAGTAAGAACATAGGCCAATGAAGCTTCGAAGCTCTTTGATGGTGGTTGGCTTTGGGAACGCCGCGACTGCATTAAGGTTCGTAGGGTCAGGGAGAATGCCGTTCTTAGAAACCACATGGCTGAGAATTACAAGCTTGCGAGCACCGAAGTGGCATTTCTTCAAGTTAAGTTGAAGTCTTGCCGTGGAAAGGCACGTAAGAACTTGCTCGAGGCGGCTGCGGTGGGTCGCAAAGTCGCTTGAAAATACCACAATGTCATCCAAACAACAGAGGCACGTTTTCCATTTCAGACCTCGCAAGACGGTGTCCATCATCCTTTCGAAAGTGGCAGGCGCATTGCAGAGGCCGAAGGGCATAACGGTGAATTCATATAGTCCATCTGGTGTTACAAAGGCTGTCTTCGGGCGGTCACCCTCTGCCATGGGCACCTGCCAGTAGCCGGAGCGTAAATCTAACGAAGAAAAGAACTCTGCTCCTTGTAGGCAGTCCAAAGCATCATCGATGCGCGGCAGGGGGTATACATCTTTGCGCGTTATCTTGTTGAGTCGGCGGTAGTCAACGCAGAACTGGATGGATCCGTCTTTTTTCTCGACAAGAACAACCGGTGAAGCCCAGGGACTGTTGGAGGGCTTGATGATGCCACGTTTCAACATGTCGTCCACTTGTTCGTCGATGACACGGCGTTCAGCAGATGACACACGGTAGGGACGCTGTCTTAGCGGGGCTTGTTGACCGGTGTCAATACGGTGAACGACCGCAGAGGTTCAACCTAAGCCTGACTGGTCACGATCGAATGAAGAACGAAAGCGGAGAAGAAGATTTATAATCTCTTCGCGCTGAGTTGGTGCGAGCTCAGAGTCGATGGCATCCGAGAATACGTCCAGAGCATCATTAGGCGCTTTGGTAGGAGTGACAGCACAAATTGGGAGCGAAACCGTTGAATCGGGTATAGTAGCCGGAAGAATGCACTCGCAAGGTTTGTAGCTTCCCAGGCATTCTCCACTTAGTAGGGATGACGGGCTGTCCGAGGGATTGCACATATAAATGGCAGCGTGACCATTGCGAAAAATAACGACGGCAAACGAAAGTATGATATTTCGACGGCACGCAGATGGGACCGATGACATAAACAACACAGGCGATTTCAGAGGGGAGGCACAACACACCGAGACAACAGCTGAGAAAGGCGCAATGTCAACGTCAGAAGCAGCAAGCACTCTACACGAAGCACCATCGTCGGGGTCATAGCACGGCACAGATAACGCGAGTTCAGAACGAGCACAGTCGACCAAAGCAGAATTCGACGAAAAAAGATCCCACCCTAGGATAACGTCATGCGAAGAACGGAATAAAACTACAAATGTGACGACGTACATCGCACCTTGAATGACGACTCGTGCAGTGCACAAAGCTGAAGGCTGAATATGACGGGACGTAGCTGTCTGCAAAGATAGGTCGGTAAGTTGCGTGGTCACGTTCTTCAAGTTTCGACACAGTTTCTCGATAATTACAGATACGGCAGCTCCAGTGTCAACAAGTCCGTGCACCCTAATGCCATCAATATAGAGTTCGATTCCGTTCGGAAGACAGCAGTTAGGTCTTGAAATTTTTGCTGCCAACGCAGTTCTTGCCTCCGGAACTGCGCCCGTCAGTTTTCGCCTCGCGGTGGGCTGTTGCGACGTAAGATCGGAGAAATAGATTGATGACGAGGAGAAGATGAACGGCTTGCGCCGGATGGTCGGCGACCGGGACGTACGTTAGAGGTGGATCGGCAGGAACGGGATATCGCGGCTGAGTGGGCATGGTGGACATGTAATGTGAGGCCCCTACAATGTCGTGAGAAGGGAAGCTGCGACGACGGCAGTGACGAGCTACGTGACCAGGGATGCCACATGAAAAACATATCGGCCGATTATCCGGAGTGCGCCATTGGCTGACGATAGGGGCCCTGTTCGCTGAATAAGGTACCGTAAATGGTCGTGCAGGCGGTGGCGTCATATAAACGTTCTGACCTGTTTCATATACAGCCGGAAACGAGACGGTCAGCGATCGGGAAGGTGGCGTCGACGATTAAACGTGGTGAGTAGCTTCGTAGATGGCTGGAGACGCTGGCGCACGTGGCCGAGCAACTGCGGCTGCATACGTTAGTGGTGCGGTAACAGTTGATGGAGCCTGAGCTGGCGGCAATGCTTCGGCAACTTGCGATTGAATGACCTGGCGAAGCGAAGGCGACAAGGGTGCCATCGGCTCGGTAGTTCTTGTGATTATAGATAGCTGCCAGGCGACCTCCTCGCGTATGAATTGCTTTATGACTGGCATCAACGCAGAGTGGTCAGCGGTGTCATGGCGATGGTCGAGGGATGAGATGTCCGCGGTGTCTTGAGCAGTGCAACGTGTAGAAGCGCGCTGCCTACGCAGCTCATCATAGCTTTGGCAGAGTTGAATCACCTCGGCGACCGTCTGGGGACTCTTCGCAGCCAGCATTTGGAATGCACCGTCGTCGATTCCTTTCATGATGTTCTTGATCTTGCCTGCCTCGTCCAGAGTCGAATCGACGAGCTTGCAGAGAAACAGCACATATTCGATGTAGCTCGTAAAAGTTTCATCTGCTCTCAGTACTCTGCCCCGCAAGCGCTGTTCAGCACAAAGGCGGCGGACAGCAGGACGGCCAAAGACTTCCGCGAGGGTTTTTGCCAATTCCGACCAGGTACTGAAATCACTTTGATGATTTCTGTGCCATAGTTTTGCCACGTTGGTCAGGTAAAAACTCACATTTGTGAGCTTATCGGCTGCGTTCCACTTATTTTATGTGCGCTCACCAGTTTATACTCGGCAATCCAGTTGTCCACATCTTGGTCCTCTGTGCCACTAAATATGGCGGGGTCGCGCTGCCGGAGAGCGCCAGCGCAGAAGACAGGGACAGGTGCGAGATCTGGAGTAGCGGCATGAGATGGCCCCGGATCAGTCATTGTAGGAGGTCGTTGGAGTGTGCGGCTGCGAAGTTACACGGGTGAGGACCAGGTGTACCCCGCACTTCCACCACTTGAAACGGGTTGTTGAACAAGCAGGAGTTGACTCGGCGAACGGGAGCTTTATTTAGCGCAAGGGCTAACTGAACGCAAGCCTGCGATCACAGCAAGTCTTCTTCCTTTTCTATACTCGAGCTCCATGCTCACTGCCCTCGTTACAACTAATTTTCTATAAATGAGGAATGAGCCGACCTTTTCGGCGAGAAGTATTCTCGAAAACTTGAGTGTACAACTAATAGGCAAGTGGTCACTGTTAGTAGCACAATCTAAAGCAGAGACCTCGGACAAATGTAGCGGAATTCGAATTTAAACAAGATAAATTCTTCTGAATAGCCCATTCCCACAAGTGTTTTCCGCTTGAATCTGTTTTGAAACGCCAAGCCACATGATATGAATTGAAATCTAAAGTGATTAATATATTCTTTCTGCAGGCAGAGAACATATCGTCTAGACTTCGTGTGTCTTGCACCCCAGCTGGGAAATATGCATTTTCAAACGAAAAGGAAGAATCATCGGATAATATTATGTCTACTATCAAAATTTCACAATCTGGATTCATACACCGATTAGAGACCTTAATTTTTGACTAAACTTAGTTGCTATCAAGACAGCAAGTACACCACCTCTGCTAGGTTGGTCTAATCGAAATAGCAGTACTTTTTTAGGTGAAACTTCTGGCCGGTTGAAAGCCAGGTTTCTTGCAGTGATGTAATATCCGGGAAAGTTGTGAAGAAAACTATGATACGTCTGCGGCTGCAGAAACAACAGATCTGCAATTGCACTGTAATATGGTTAGTGAACCTATTTTGATGACAGAACCATAGCAGCAACTGCTTGGTCCAAAATAACTTTTCGCAAAAGTCTTTCTTAGACATGTCCTCAAAGAATTCTTTTTGGACAGATACGTTTTTGATTTCAAGTTATTCGAAGAACTTTTTCAATGGGGAGATCGGCTTCGCTTCAGAGCCTTATGAGAGTCCGTAGCCATATCTGCACATGCTTTCGAATTATCCGTTAGATCACCCCCTTCCATTGTTTTGGAAGTCCCTGCCTCAGGAAAAACCGATCGCTGACGTGTTGTCGCACTGTCTAACTGCGTACGCTGCGATACCACTGATGCCTGAGGATCCTGATCGTTCGTATATGCTACACGAAGAATTTGAGACAGTTGATTTGAAACCAATTGGGCCAAGCTTTCAAAAAGGTTGTTTGCGAGGCGTTCCATTGCATTTTCCGTAGCCTTCTCTATGGCCTCTGCGACATATGTGGCGATAGATGCATCCATGGCGGTGGTATTAGATATCCTTTGGATCTCTCCTGCATTTCTGCAATGGCTTGTCTCCGAGAGCACAGCTTTCGTTCTACAATAGCCAATATAGCAAGCTCCCTTTCTTCTGCTGCACAGTCTGCACAGTCTGTACGGTGCGCCCCATGACAAAAGCAGCACCGCTCTTTCTCAGAGCTGCACTTACGGCTGTCATGATTTTCACCACACCGACGGCATCTAAGAACTGATCGGCACCCTCCGATGTAATGACCACATCACCAACATTTCAAACACTGCAGTGGTTTGGGGGAAAGTGGCTCTACCTTGTAGATCAGTTGCCATGCCTTAAGTTCGGAAGGTCGGAGTGTTCATGAAAAGGTCACTATCACCAATCACGTTGGGGATTTTCCGTGGTAAGTTGTACGGTGCACCTGTACACTGAAATTACACCCGCCACCGAAAACAAATCGAGCACTTCTGCAGGTGTCAGGCTTGTGTCTATACCGTGGACTAATCCTTTCGAGTATTCGAGGTGGGCCGGAATGAACAGACTTACCGGGTGCGCTGCAAATTCCTAACATTGCTGGCCCTCACGAATGCATTTCTGATCTGCGGAACAGCACAGGATGCCTGCACGACCCAACTTGTGGACCTCGTTGATCTCCTGCAATTGCGAAGTGGCTTTTCAAAGTTTTACTTGAATCGCCTGTGGGTTCTTCATCGGAATACTGCCCCTATCTGTAGGTAACAGAGCCACAGGGACGCTGCTCGCCCCACCGCGTAACAAATAGTCAATCGGCTAATCCTTGGCGGGAGTGAAAGCTAACCAAGGGGAGTGCCCTTGGCCGGGAGAAGAAAATGACATCGAGATCGAATGACACGCTTCAGCTAAGAGAGACCGATACAGTCACTGAAAATAACGAACTCTCAAAAAGCAATAAGGATACTGCGGCCCGATCCTGAGCCCGGGCAGCTTCTTCACAGGCGAGCTTCCCAGTACAGGTACAGAACGTGCGCAAGGTAGAGCCTGGATCGCGATACGAATCAAAACAGCTGGTTATATGTAGCGCCTTCTTCTTCATCTTTCACAATTATCATCACTTTCCGGCCAGAGCACAACGCTTTTTGCGCCACTCCTTTTGGGAGCTGATGCATGCGAGCGAGTCCTCACGCCCGGCCGTATACGGGGACTGGCAGCGGCCGCCACTCTGCTTTGGCCTTCTAAAAAAAAAAACTGGTGAAATCGGCACGGAGAGAGAAAGACAATGTTATTAGGCAAAGCTTGTGAGGAATGGTGGGAGGGTGCCTTATTTTAGGAACCATCTGGCCTTGACGCTGGTCGACCAAGTCCGGTTGAGAGATTGAAGCGTCATGCTCTACATTGAGAAGCAACTTGAGAAGCAACTACAGTGAGAAGCAAAAAAAAATATTTCCTTTCTTTGAACAGAAATTTCTACAGAAAAAACTCGCCAAATAAAAAGAACTGGTTGTTTGCTTTTGAATAATATATATAGACAATCTTTTTTTGGACCACCATACGGCCCACATTGCGTCTCAATGTGGACAAAAGTGACGATTTCGTGAAATTCATTATTTTTTCCTGTATATTCGAGCCGCTTGAGTGGTCTAAAGTATTTACCCGCAAAATATAATTTTGGTGAAATAAATATTCATTACTCAGATATTATTCATACAAAGTGCAGTATTGCTAAAAATGCAAATTTTACGCACATTGGGTGAACTTTAGGGGGCGTATGTGGCATATAAATTGCGCAAGTATTACTCAGCTTCTAACACCTTACACACGCACCTTTACTTATTCACGGCCAGGCTATATTGCACCTGCGCGCGCTTCTTTTTTTACGGCCTTCTCACCCCTCGCGAAAGTAATGGAAGAGTTTCTGAGTATGTTTCATCACCTGTCGGTGGTAGGAGCGCTGCGACCCTGGCCTTGCAAGGTATTTATATACCAAGGTAGTTATAAAGTGGGAAAAACAAGTACTCAAGCCCACAGAGGTAAAACGGGGGCTTATGCAGGGGTGTCCTCTGTCACCCTTGTTATTCGTGATGTACCTACAAGGATTAGAGACTATATTACAGGGAAGTGGACTTAGCTTCAACCTCTCTTTCGTCAAACAAGGAAAACTCATTAAACAGGAACTAGCAGTATTGATGTACGGAGATGATATGGTGCTAATGGCTGAAAACAAGAAATATTTGCAGAGATTGATGGACATCTGTGGTAATGGGGGAGATAGGTTAGATTTGAGATTCAGTAAGAAAAAATCAGCAGTCACAATTTTTGTGATAATAAAGGTTGTAAGATTAGAATACAGGATGTCACGCTAGAGATAACAGATAAACACAAATATCTGGGCGTATGAATAAGCAATGGGACCGAGTGCCTAAGGAAGCATGAAATATACCTGATGACTAAAGGTAGCAGGAATGCAGCAGTGATGAAAAATAGGGCACTGTGGAATTACAATAGGTATGATGTTGTCAGAGGAATATGGAAAGGAGTTATCGTTGCTGGTCTGACGTTCGGCAATGCGGTCTTGTGCATAAGATAAGAAGTTGAAGCAAGATTAGAAATTAAGCAACGTGGAATAGGTAGAATTGCCTTGGGATCTCACGGGAATACACCAAAATGAGTGAGTACAATGTGATATGGGTGGACATCATTTGTGGGCAGGGAAGCTGGCAGCAAGGTAAAATTTGAGAAGCGATTGAGAGAAATGGTGGGGGGGGGGGGTGGGATTGTTGGGCTAGGATGGTTTCCAGCTACTTGTACATGAAAAGTGTCGCTATAAAATGAAGGAGGCAAACCAGAAAATTGACGGGTAAATACTTAGAAAGCAGCAGGGGGCCAAAAAAAAAACTATCGGTTAAGGAGAAGGTGAAGGAAGCTGAGACTAATATGTGGAGAATTGGTATGATTAAGAGGTCCCCACTAGAGCTCTATCGAACTTTTAAGCAGGAAATGTCCACGGAAAGTATCTATGATAATACTCAGGGTAGTTCTCTACTGTTTGAGACCAGGACGGGAGTATTGCGAACCAAGACTTATCAGGCCAAATATGAAGAGGTAGACACGCTATGCAGTGCGTGTGGAGAGGAGGAGGAAACTGCCGAAAACTTGATAATGTTCTGTAAAGGGCTTCACCCTATAGTTCAAGATTATGGCGCAGACTTTTTCAAAGCACTGGGGTTTAGGAACTGGGAAGGCAAAAAAGACTTTAAGCGGGTAGAATCAACGAGAAGGAGGTTATCTGACTAGTGGCTAAAGTCAAGCCACGACTGAAACTCCTCACTGCAAAGTACCAGTCCTCAACCTCACTATTTAAAGGGGAAAAACATAATATAGTTTTGGTTCACTAAGTATTACGGAACGGTGGCGTTAGCCGCCGCCCGAACTAAGGATTCATCCATCCATCCATCCATCCATCCATCCATCCATCCATCCATCCATCCATCCATCCATCCATCCATCCATCCATCCATCCATCCATCCATCCATCCATCCATTCATCCATCCATCCATCCGTCCGTCCGTCCGTTCGTCCGTCCGTCCATCCGTCTGCCCATCCATTCGTCCATCCATCCATCCATCCATCCATCCATCCATCCATCCATCCATCCATCCATCCATCCATTCATCCATCCATCCATCCATCCATCCATCCATCCATCCATCCATCCATCCATCCATCCATCCATCCATCCATCCATCCATCCGTCCGTCCATCCGTCCGTCCGTCCGTCCGTCCGTCCGTCCATCCATCCATCCATCCATCCGTCCATCCGTCCATCCGTTCGCTTGTCCATCTGTACACCCATCTATTCGTCCGCCCATCCATTCATCCGTCCATCCATCCATTCATCCATTCATCCATCCATTCATGTATCTGTCCATCCATCCATCCATCCATCCATCCATCCATCCATCCATCCATCCATCCATCCATCCATCCATCCATCCATCCATCCATCCATCCATCCGTCCGTCCATCCAACCATCTATCCATCCGTCCGTCCATCTGTCCATCCACCCGTCCGCTCATCTATTCATCCATCCATCCATCCATCCATCCATCCATCCATCCATCTATCCATCCATCCATCCATCCATCCATCCATCCATCCATCCATCCATCCATCCATCCATCCATCCATCCATGAATCTGTCCGTCTATTCATCCGTCCGTTCATCCGTCCATCCATCCATCCATCCATCCATCCATCCATCCATCCATCCGTCCGTCCGTCCATCTGTCCATCCATCCGTCCGCCCATCCATTCATCCGTCCATCCATTCATTCATCCATCCATCCATTCATCGATACTTTAATGAATCTGTCCGTCCATCTATCCATTCATCCATCTATTCATCCATTCGTCCATCCGTCGGTCCGTCCGTCCATCCATCCATCCATCCATCCATCCATCCATCCATCCATCCATCCATCCATCCATCCATCCATCCATCCATTCATCCATCCATCCATCCATCCATCCATCCATTTGCATGCATGCATGCATGCATGCATGCATGCAATCTGCGTAATGAACTCGGCACTCGGCACAGTGTTGCTCAATGTGAAACAGTAGAATGGGTGTTGTCGACAAAAAGGGGAGAGGGTGAATATTGAAGAAGTCGGGGGTGGAGGGTGTATAGTCTACTCTCCACTTATTCGGATAAAACTTATGTTATCAGAAGGCTATACCTCTCTCAAGGACGGACGCTGCTAGGAGGCTCTGCATGCTTGCTCACCAACGCTCCATGGCTCTTTAGAATGAGCGTCTCTTTACGCATGCAAGATTACGATCCCATGATCCAACGTTAAGCATACAGCTTCCAACAAAAATTCGACGTGGCGACGCTACTGCTCTGTGCAGACTATGGTATGGAGTCGCGTTTACCCATGCGTACGCATTCCGCATAGGTATGGCCGACACCGCCGACTGTGCACACTGCGGAGATGAAGAAACAATTCGACATATCCTGTGTGACTGCCCGAAATACAACCTGGAAAGACAACATCTTTCTAATTAACTAAACAGGTTAGATGACCAGCCGCTGTCAGAAGAAAGTATACTGCGCCATCGTCATGACTCATCGTCACAGAAGAAAGCCGTGCAAGCGCTACTGGTCTTTTTACGAACTACTGGCCTGTCGGAACGCCTCTGAGTGGACTGATTTTGTGTGTGCGTGTATGTCGGTGTTTTTCTCCTATTTATTATTTTTACTTTCCCTTTCTCTTTCAACCCTCTATTCCCCAACCCCAGTGTAGAGTAGCATACCAGATATTAGCATCTGGTTAACCTTCCTGCCTTCCTTTTTTTTTCTCGTTTCTCTCTTTATCAGAAGGCTCGGCGCATATATGCATGTGCTCCTAAAGAAATTTCTGGCCCGTAGCCTGGAAATTTTTAGAAGGCTTGCTATACTAAATTAACAAATATTGTCTTTTCTTATTCTCAGCCAAACACCCCCTCTATCGGAATTTCAGGGTGTGAGAGAGTTTTCTGGCAGTTTCCCAGGCTACGGGCATGCTGCTCCCTACAAATATTACAAGCTTTTCTTTTTCCGTGAAGCGCTGAGAACGGGGAATAGCCCGTTGGAGTTTTTTAAGCCTAGTACCACAAGAAAAATTCTGGCTGACGGCTTTCAGATAACGTCGGCACTGATCCACCTTCCTTTTTGTATATTGACCGACGGAGAACTGAAACGCTATTGTTCTTACGTTGAATAAGGAGAGCAAAACGCATAGAATCTACATTCTTTGTTGGGCGAACAGATGTTTCCTGCGCAGATGGCTTTATCGATAGCCCTCTCATGGGGTCGCCAAACGACTTTCCTTCCTCCTTATTGTGGTGTAAGAACGATAAATTGATTTCTTCTTACTGTGAGCCATTGAAACCAAAGGTGAAAAGGACGAAGGATCTCAAAGACACGGTGAAATTCCATCGTGGTCAATTGAGCCGTTTTTCAATGCCTCGCACAATTCGCTCGGTTCGATGTAAAAGTTCGGAGGCTCGGAAAGTTGCCTTTTGTAGTGACTTTTTCGTTTTTCGAAGAATTGTGTGGAGAAAGGTACATACATTTTGACAGAAATGCATAGTAATAGTGATTCATGAAGGATGATACGAATGTGTTACATTGTTATCCAGGATATAACCTTCATAACCACAGAGATCATTGGCGAGATATTGCAGAATTCATGAAACAGTCGTGTCATTGCAGTACGTATAATGGCGAGCCGCGAATCCGTCTCCATAGTACTATTTGTATTGACGTATTTTACTCTTATAAAACGGTGAAACACATTTAAATTCAGCATACGGCTTCAGATGGCGTGGAGCTACTCAAAAGTGTTTTTAGTCTACGGCTCATGGATACTTAGCGATTTGTACATAACGTTCAGAAACAAGGGGTAAATAAAAGTACTTGTGAAGCGACCATTAAATTGATTGTTAACATTTATTGTTTTTTTTGTTTCCTGTAACCCGCCAATTCTACTTCCTGAATAGCAATACCGCTCAATAAATAAGGCGGACAGAGGTCAGTGGGCAGCAAAACTGACAGGGCTGATGCAAAGCATGCCTTTAAGACAGGGAATTAAAACACCCCCCTGGCAACAAGGTAGAAATCATAACAGCCTTGCCAATATTGCTACATTTCAGTGTCATCATGCCCAAATAGACGAAGAGTACGATGTCATACTGAAGTGAGCTGGTCGTATCGACAGGGTTGCTTGCCTAAACAGTGGAAACTACAGCGAGGGGTTTCCGTAACAATAATAAAGAAAGAGGGCAGTCTATTGCAGTCAGAACGGTGGATCTTTTCACTCATTAGTAAGTGGCATGCCCCAGCGAAGCATCTTAGAGGCCCTTTTTATTCTACGCACACGTGAGTCACTTAGCTTTTGTTGAAAAGTGTACAACTTTTCTTTATACGCAGGTAACACTAGCCTGTTTGTTTCCTATAATACCGAATTAGACTCGTTTTCACAACTGAATAATGCGCTGTCTAAAGTGTTTCTAATTGTTCTTGTGCAACAGTCTACAAATCAATGTCCGAAAATCCGAAAGCTGTTGTTTTAGCTCCGATAGAAACGCAAGGCCTGCGTGGAAGGCGCAGCATAGTGACAGCGAAAGCTAGAAGAGCGGCGTTTCAGAGCCTGCTTTAAGGACTCATTGAGTAACTGCTGCGAAAACACTTGCTGAGTACCCACTGCAGCATTAAAAATCATAATTCCTGGGGAGTACGCCGGCATTCGCTATGATATTGCTCGTCATTCTTCTGAAAAGCGTGGTATCCGCTAAACACTTGCAAAGATTTTTGTGCCAAACGTTCTTGCGGATGATGATGAATTATGCCTGAAGTGGGTATGCGCCCCAGCTAATAGGTGAAAAAAAACAAGCTTTTGTATTGGGTTGGAGCATTGGACGACCCACACGTTACCTTATTCGCATTGTGAGACGACTGTTTTTTTTTCGCTGTTCTAAAACACTTTATTATTCATAGTAACGCGATTCATTTCCTGACATCAAGCCTGCCTGGGGCAAGTTTCACGCCTGGCTAAGGCTCAGTGGTAGAACACTGAGCTTGCACACTGAAGACCCGTGTTCGAGCCGCCTGTGTCCTTTGTACAAGTTTTTTTCTTTATTTCAGCGATAGTGGTTACGGACACTGGTGGCGGCTGCACTGGACGGCTACGACACCGCGCGTAACCCGAATTTTGATCACTTTTGCTGTAAAGCAAATCTGTGCTGCTTTGTGTGCCAGCTTAAACTTAAGTTTTCGCTCGCTTAATATGGTATACAGAAACGCAATTGCGTGTTGTGTTTTGTAGGAAGATAGGTACTACTAGTCTATAATAACTCACGGTACCAAAGCTAGAGTATGCATTCGTAGTTTGTAGCCCTCACTACTCCTACTGCGCCTCTGCCCGGCGAGCAGTCCAGAACCGAGCTGCTAGATTCATCCGCTCCACATATCGTAACAAGCTAGCGTGCTTTATTTGAAAGCGGATTCTGGATTATCTAATGTCGGTCTTCGTCGTTGTGTTGCCACGCCATCTTTATTCCAGAATTTTTCAGGGGGATCTCGGTTATTCACGTAACATTGTTCCCCTTGCCCGCATGTCTCATCATAGTGGACAGCAACTACAAGTGTCACACCCTCGTGCTCGCATCGTCACATTTTCGTTTTCATTTTGGGGGCGATGGCCCCTATGCCGTGGGTCGGGTGTCCGTGATGAATGCAGTAGTAGTAGTGGGTAGCCACCTCCACGGCCGGACTAGAGGAGCGGCACGCACACACCCTTTTCAATTAAGAAGGAAACCTACGTACGTTAATCAAAGATAAATGATAGTTGTTTCTGATGAAATAACTTTCATATACAAGTGAAGAAAAAGAATAAAAGTGTGCAGCCCAGGTCTGCGAGAAAATTACAATTATTCATAATTAACGTTACATTAAAGTAATCTAAAAATATTTTAAATCTTACTAAATTTAATTATGAATTCAGTATGTATGATTCGCCCGACTCATGGCCGATCCCAGAGTGGGCAGGTGCCAGTGATCCTCGGAGCATCATCATCATCATCATCATCATCATCATCATCATCATCATCATCAGAAGAAGAAGAAGAAGAAGAGGAGGTTTAGGATGCGAAGGGCAAGGTAACTTCTTGTCTGATTTCTAGCGTTAGCGCATAGTTTTCTTACACTTCATGGTGCCGAAAACCCCGCGCGGAACGTATAACCACTTCTACGCACGACTCAAGGGATCTTCTACTTGTCCACGTCCCGTTGCGGGTGGTGAGGATCGACCGACCGACGAGCGCTTCGCTGATCTTCACTGGAGGAGCCGGACACCTGCCTACTCGCAGCCGAAAGGCTTGCATCATGGATCGTCTCAAGGCCAAGCGTGTGGCTCGACGCGCACAGAACACCAAGCTACTGCAGGAGAACCGAACGTTGATCAACGATTCCAACGCCGACATCGCCAAGCTCAAGGGTATTCGCGACCGCCTCAGCGTGAGTAATTTGGAACTATCAAGCATCAGTGCCGCTCTCAAAGAGCACATTCCTGACGATGAGCTGCGGCAGATTACAACGACCAGGCGATAGGCATGCTCGTTGAATTACGCTGTCAGATCGCTGCTTTAGTGTGTGTTAGAAGCTAGCCTTCACCAGCAGTATCAGCTCAGACTACCACTATGGCGGAAGCTATTGCACAGCCAACGACTGTACAGCGAGGACAACGCGGGAACTTCTTGCGGCTTACCACTGCCTAAGCTCAGCCTTCCGACTTCAACGGTGACATTCACAATTGAGCAGGATTTCGGGAACAATTAGAGCATACGGTCATCGCAATGTACACTGTCCGAGACAACGGAGTATTACTACTTACGTATTTCCTTGTGGGACAAGCAGTGGCATCTATCGTAGGGCTACCAATCTCAGAATGATGCTATGCGGACGCCGTCAAAATTCTGAAAGTAAGGTTCGGGGACTAGAAGGAAGTAGAAAAGTACCACCTGTCAGCTTTAAGAAATCTTTATCACGTCATGTCAGGAAACAATGTAAGAGGTCTTCGGAAGTTCCACGATGCTGCCCAACTCCACATTCGTTGGCTGAAAGGTTTAAGCATTTCGACACTAAGCTTTTCTGCAATGCTTGTCGATATCCTGCGCAACGTCCTACCGGGTGACATTGTCCTGGCGTTCGTTCACGAAAAACGGAGAGAGATACTAAGAAGTACTCCCATTGCAGAACCTGTAGGTAATTTGTCGCAACAGGCACTCGCGATCTGTCTTCCGAAAGCTATCTGAGTGACCTCTTTCATTCCTCAAGGGTTCATTCCTCAATTAGAAAGCCGAGAGCAGTGCTTTACGACGCCAAAAGAGCGAAAAGAAAACTTTGAAGAGTTTAGAGATCGCAGTACCGTGTCGGTGTTGCATATCACTGCTGGGGCAGTACGTGGAGAATGCTTTTTTTGTGGATCAAATAAGCATGACACCCATATTTGTGAGTTCGACGTTTCTCCCGAGTCGAAGAGACAACAGCTAAGCAAAGACAATTTTTGCTTCAGGAGTACATCCTGATGTCATCAGGCGCGGTCCTGTCTTGTGAAGATCACTTCTTCACTTTTCCATTGTAGATATGCCTCAAGCATGTGTGACCCAAACTACAATAACAGCTGTATTCCGGCATAATGAGTCATCGGGTATTCTGTCTAAGACCGACAACGGAGTATATCTTCAAACATTCCGTGCTTGGGCAGGTCACAACAATAACTGTCGATACAAAAGAGGTATCTTGGATGGTGGCAGTCAACGATCATTTATGAAGGAACATCTCGCCACTATGCTACGACTCAAGATCATTCGGGAGACCAGAATCGCATTTAATGTTTCTGGAAGAACTACAACTTCCAGAGCTGAAAAGTTGAAACTTGTGGAAGTGCCTATTTTTAGCCAGCATAACTCGCAAGTTTGCATTGAACAAGCCATCACAGTGCCGTTTATTTGCCATGACCTTTGTATACCATCTCACGACAACAAACTCGTGAGACAGCTGCGAGCTGAAGGAAAGTTCATCGCTGACAAACGATGCTTTCTTGGAGCAGATGCAGAACCCGGGCTGTCTTGACTCATCGCGTTATGTAACCTTTGGAAGATATTGACTGGCGAATTCTCGCGCAGCACATATATCCTTGCTTTGGCCGCTAAGAATTCACTATTTCGATGGACCTTCTAAGGACCAACCCAGCAAGCGATATCCACCGCAAGCAATGCGAATTTGATCATCTGTGCACTACACGTTAGTACTCAGCCTGACGACGAAGTGACATCACAGAGAGCACAGCCTTCTGAGAAACTCGGGGCAAGTGGTATCATGGACCAAAGTGACTGCACAATTCAAGACTTTCGACGCACTCCATCAGACAACAGGCGAATTGCAAAAGAAGTGTACAGTTGAGCCACCACGGAATCAACTATGGCAACCCTCTCACTCGACTACCGAAACCAGGTGGAAGGCTTTTTCTAAATGGACAGCTTCACCAATACGACGCGGTCGTCACACAATATCTTTTGCTCAGACACGCTGAGTTAGTGCCTAAAGATGTTTTTGACAGCCGGCATGTCTACGATATACCCCTCAGAAAAGTGACACAAGAATTGCCGACAGCAAAGCTCAGCGCACTTGAGCTTCACCGTCTCTAAATAACTTTCTGGACAAAAAGTACAGGTGCAAGGGTCCTAGATCGCTAGATCAACCAAGGTCGACATGACCTATTGAAACAAACGGATATCCTACTTCCGACAAAAACGTCTAACCAACGTGTGAACCAATGACGCTTTTCCTTAACAACGAAGAACCTACGCCAGTGTGCCCCACCCATTTTCTGATCAGATGTTCATTCATTGCTTCTTCAGGGCCACATAGCTCCGAGTATGAAGCTAGATGCGCACAAACAACAACGAGTGACCTTACAAAAAAGTTGAGGTATTGTTTGCAACTGCTTGATCACCAGTGGACACCATTGGACAAAAGAGTAGCTGCTACAGCTGCGAGCCCTTCATCGGTATCCATCACGTATTAGCAAGGACATAATAAAAGTGAATGACATCGTTGTTGTCGAGCAGCCATTTGTTTTGAGGTGCATCTGGCCTCTTGGCCATGTGGCAGAAGTCGTTCCCGGTCAGGACGGTGTAGTGCGGGCCTATCAAATCAAGACACAACAAGGCAACATTGTGCGGCTAACGGTGCAGAAGCTCTATAAGGTAGAGACAGCCTGCAACTCCTTGGGGCGGGAGGATGAAGAAAAGGAGTCAATGTACGCAGCCTAGGTCTGCGAGAGAAGACGAGGAAGTTGAAGATGCGAAGGGCAAGTTGGCTGCTTGTCTGATTTCTCGCGTTAGCACATAATTTTCTTACAAGTATTGGGGACTTAATCTCCAATAAAATTTGCCTTGAATTTGATGCTTACTGAAAAATCTAGTATCAGAAGGACGCGCTTTGAGCGCTATCTGATCAGAAAGGGTTGCAAAGTTAAACTCGCTGGGCTAACCTCCTTGGTTTCAGCAAGGTTTAGCGAGCATTGGGCCGCAGTGCCATGAATATAGTGAACTAGTATATAGCCATGAACTAGAAGCGGTGAAAGGTGGGAAGTGGACACAAAGCGCAGGCCGTAAGAAAGTGCGCCATTGCCACCTCTCAGTCAGTCCTTGGAATATCCGCTGGATGGCGATATTTCTATATGCTATATATGATGAAAAAATGCGAGAAGGCCGTACTTGGATTGTTCACTGGATGGACGGATGGATGAACGGACGGACTGATAGACGGATGGATGAACGGACGGACTGATAGACGGATGCACGGACTGACGCACGGATGGATGGACAGCTGTTTGGACGCAGGGAAGGACGCACAGAGGATGGACGCAGGATCGTCGCACAGACGGACGTACGGACGGACGGAAGCAAGAACGAACGGACGGATTGACGCTTCGCCCCACTCATCGTCATGCACTCCGTGGATATACTGTGATTTTTCCCTCGAGCAGCATCAGATAGGAATGGCATTTCCCACATCATTGCAACCATTACTGTTCTATCAAACGTTTTGGACAATCTAACCCACTTTATTAGCAATCGAATACACCTGGCCATATACTGTACACCCAGCCCTTATGTATTACCTTTGAGGGGTCTTTAGGAAATAAAGTGATGAAAATGACGTGATGTGGAACTCACACACAGACCTTATTCGAAAGAAGTTCTCTGCTGCGCCTTCAGTTCTAATTAGACGCCATCACATGTTCTCTTTTCGCGTAATGCTTTAGTATTACTATTCTCTCTTTCGGTCACATATGAGCCACTGCCCTGTAGTATAATCTAAAACTTCAAAAGAATATTATTACCAGTTGAAGAGAATACCGTTCGTTGCGTTTTAAATGTTCAATATTTATATCTCACAAACTCGCTTTTTCTGAAAAGCAGAATAATTACCGTGAAAGATCCGTACACATACCGCCTCCAGCTCCTACTATATTTTAATAAGAAGAAAACTCTACACTTTCTAAAGAATTTGTAAGCTCTCTTAGAACAACCCAGCGCCCGCGTAACATGACCACTCTTAAGATGGTTAATATAACGCCATCGAAGGAATGACTATACTCCGAACAACAGCTACAATGTACCCAAGCAGGTAAATCAGCACCAGAAGCACAGAAGTGCGCAAATGCAGATAAATTTTATCACGCCTGCACCTGGCTGCGTTATGCCTTTCTCCTTGATAAGTTTTAAATGCGCGCCTGAGGCTTGAAAATAAACATTGTGTCTATGGTTACTATAAAGTATTCGTCACATGCATACTCATTTTTACTGCTGTTTTTATTCATTTACGTAGTGGTCGTACTATTCATACGTATTTTAACCTGTCCACTGTGCGCATGCAAGTATTTATGTCTGTTTTTCACCAAAGAAAGACGCGTCACATTAATGAAACTACAACGGCGAAAAGACTTGTTTGTATTGCTCATGTGTGCAGTGCAGTTGTCTGATTGCGGTGCCCTGGCCTCGTCAAGCTATATGCTTACAGCTTTGTTAACACGATGGCTTTCAATATTGTGCTTGGGCATGTTGTAAATACGAATTTCGCTTGACTTGTTAAAGCATTTTGTTACGCAGCAGTAGCGAAAAAGGGGTCTCACGCGAATACATGGGGTGTGTGGAATGCACAGAGGAAATAGCCATTGGCCAAAAAAATAGACAACCGAGTAGATATAGCTTAAAAAATACATCGAAGACACACAGGCGAGTTATGGTTTTCTTCACTTGTTCCTTGCGCTTGCCGTATTTTATGCTTCGTGAGATATCAACTCTTTTCGTTTGCATGGATACAAATGCCCCATAAAGTATACCAGGGGGGACCACCGCCGTGGCCCAATTGGTCAGAACTTCGTGCCCGTAATCCAAAGGTTGCAGGCGCAGTCCCTGCTGATGGCAAGTTGTCTTTTCGTCCACGTTACTATCTTGACACACTTACCACAATGACTTCAACTCACTTTAAACAGTACAAAACAACCCGTATTCCAGCCTTCGCCTCATCTGCTAGATTTGCTCAAGTAGTAGCTAACTACAGAAACATACCATCATGATTCTGTTTCGTAAAAAAAATAGGACATGAAATTTTTCGCATTGCCTCACCCGCCGAGGTGGTCAAGTGGTTAGGGTGCTCCATTGCTGACCACAAGGTACCGGTATCGAATCTAAGCCGTGGGCGGCGTATTTAGACGGAACGAAATGATAGGGATCTTCTCGTGTTTAGACTGAGTAGTAAATGAAGACACCTTCTGCCGAATAATTGCGCAAATCTTTTTATTTATGTGGTAGACAACAAGACGTTCTGGATCACCTAACTCCCCTTTGTTGTCGTATTGTGGCCTACGCCATTCGTACCGGTAGCGCGCAGGTGCAGCCAGTCGAGGAGGCCGCGTTTACAACGATGAAATCTAAACTCGATATTTGCGGGCGCACACATTTCACTGACCGAACTTATTGCACAGCTTCCACAGTGTTGTACCAGATGAACGTCATAAAGTGTGTGCTTAAGTTCACATTAAAAAATCCCATGTGGTGGAAACTTACGGGGTCCACCACTGCGGCGCCCCTCGTAATCATGGTTTTGTAACTTAAAGCGGCAATCATTATCATTAATAATAGTATTATGACATTCATGTTTACCTTTTACGTGGAGTGCAGAGAAATCTGGATGAAGGTAGGGATTTTCAGAGTATGTGTGGTGAGCAATCTCAGAATTCGTTTTCTTATAACTGGCGACGCGTCATATAAAAATTACCAGTAAGATGACACCACACTGCAGAAGTTGAAGATTGGAACGAGCCTCGTACAAAACGAAAAGAAAGATAAAATAATCAGCGATAGCTGGTGGATTCCTGAGAGGGAAACATTGACCTCATTTAGATTAATAAACGGTGCATTGAGAACTTCATCTCACAAGTCTGACTATCATATTTACAGGAGAAAATTAATGTTGTAGTTTTGCTTTGAAATCGTCAGGCCAATGTCTCGTTGTTTGATTGATTTGTGGGGTTTAACGTCCCAAAACCACCATATGATAATAAAAGACGCCATAGTTGAGGGTTCCAGAAATTTCCGGGTTCCGGGCTCTTTAACGTGCACCCAAACCTGAATACACGAGCCCACAACATTTCCGCCTCCATCGGAAATGCAACCGCCACAGCCGGGGTTTGATCCCGCGGCCTGCGGGTCAGCAGCTGAGTACCTTAGCCACTAGACAACCACGACAGGGCGGCCGATGTCTCCTTGCGTGACGACATGAATTTAATAACGCATCTTTTGTATTTTTGCAACATGGGCTCGATGAAACTTTTTGAAACTTTGTACGTTAGGTCTATGATGTTCACAGCTTCACAGAATCTCAAGGTGGCATCTGCGCTAGCATTTTTGTGCCCGTGTTTTTTCACTTACCAAGCGTCATCTCGCGGTAAGAGTGGTATTTTCGGTACTGTGAAATTGTGCTTTACTAATACGTAAAAAATCAGTTTTCTGTTTAGTGTCTCTTTAAAAGGACATACATTATTAGAGTTCTCAGAGTGGCGTTTAACAATACAAGCTAGGTAGTAATTTTTGTTGAGTGTCGTTTTAAAGCGGATAAGTGGACATCGTCATCTAGAAATAAATTTTTGCCACATTGAGCACTAATATTGCCACGTTCCATTTCCCAAGTTTTTGTTATCGTCCCAAAACACCACACGATTCTCAGCGCAAACCGCGCCAGCAGTTTTCGAGAGGGTTCCCAAATGTCACGGGGTCGTGACGTGGCCGAAGACAGGAGACTTCGTGTTGGGATTTACCTGTTTATTTGGGCGAACCTGTGCCCGGTAAACGGAAAGTCCAATTACAGCAGTAGTCTTGCACAGATAGCAGCCTCGGACTGATAGCGGCGAACGGAGCGTCGGCCTTCGATCAACAACTGACAAGCGGCGAAGCGCGTTGGCATTTATACTCCCGCCGTCGAATGTTCTAGCGCTACCGCTGGCGGCGGCGTACGTTCCAGAACAATCTGTACCATTCGCACAGTGGGCGTGATCTTATCGAAACGATCTACTACAGTCCGGAACCCTCTCGAAAACTGCTGGCGCGGTTTGCGCTGAGAATCGTGTGGTGTTTTGGGACGATAACAAAAACTTGGGAAATGGAACGTGGCATTGCCCCCCTCTGAAAAAGGCATCGTCTCGATGCTTTAACTAAAGATGAAGGTACAATAATAATGCAAGAAAGTACAATGAATAAATTACAATACAACAATAATACAAAAAACACTGTTTCAGTTTGTTAACGTGCATGAAACGGCTTTAGGCGTGCGACATGGACGACTTCAGGTCGCGATCGGCGTCGTTGAGAGTTCGTGATGCCGTCGGGGACAACCTCGTAATCAAGTGGGCCGAGACGTCGAACCACCCTGTACGGTCCGAAGTACCGTCGCAGAAGCTTTTCACTTAGTCCACGTCGGCGTATCGGCGTCCACACCCAAACACGTTCACCGGGCTGGTATTCCACGAAGCGTCGTCGAAGGTTGTAACGGTGGCTGTCGGTCGTCTGTTGATTCTTGATACGGAGCCGCGCAAGTTGTCGGGCTTCTTCGGCGCGATGAAGGTACTCGCTCACATCGATGTTTTCTTCGTCGGTGACGTTGGGTAACATGGCATCGAGCGTCGTTCTCGGGCTCCTTCCGTAGACCAATTTGTATGGAGATATCTGCGTCGTCTCCTGCATCGCCGTGTTGTATGCGAAGGTCACATACGGAAGAATGGCGTCCCACGTCTTGTGTTCGACATCGACGTACATTGACAGCATGTCGGCGATCGTCTTGTTAAGCCGCTCGGTGAGGCCGTTGGTCTGTGGGTGGTACGCTGTCGTCCGGCGGTGGTTTGTTTGGCTGTATGCCAAGATCGCTTGAGTTAAGTCGGCAGTGAATGCCGTTCCTGTGTCGGTGATAAGGACCTCCGGGGCGCCGTGACGTAGGACGATATTTTCGACGAAGAACTTAGCTACCTCGGATGCACTGCCTTTTGGCAGGGCTTTTGTCTCGGCGTAGCGGGTGAGGTAGTCGGTAGCTACCACGATCCACTTGTTTCCGAAAGCCGACGTCGGGAACGGCCCCAGTAGGTCCATACCAATCTGCTGGAAAGGTCGGCAAGGTGGATCTATTGGCTGCAGAAGTCCCGCTGGCCTTGTCGGCGGTGTCTTGCGTCACTGACAGTCCCGGCATGTCCTCACATAACGAGTGACGTCGGTGGTAAGACGCAGCCAGTAGTACCTTTCTTGTATCCTCGCGAGCGTGCGAGAAACACCGAGGTGCCCTGCCGTCGGATCGTCGTGCAGGGCTTGCAGGAGTTCTGGTCGCAGAGCTGAAGGCACCACAAGGAGGTACTTAGCCCGAAGCGGTGAAAAGTTTTTCTTTTGTAGAAGACCGTTTCGTAGAAAAAACGACGCAAGTGCGCGCTTGAATACCTTCGGGACTTCGGCGGTCCTGCCTTCGAGGTATTCTATTAGGGCCTTAAGTTCCGGGTTGGCCCACTGTCGTTCAGCGAAGTCGTCGGTAGTGATCGTTCCCAAGAAGTAGTCGTCATCCGGGTCGTCGGGTAGCGGTTGGTCGACAGGCGCACGAGAGAGACAGTCGGCGTCGGAATGTTTTTTGCCGGACTTGTAAATGACAGTAATGTCATATTCTTGAAGTCTCAGGCTCCATCGTGCGAGGCGACCTGAAGGGTCCTTCAAAGTGGCTAGCCAACACAAGGCGTGGTGGTCGCTCACAACTTTGAAGGGCCTGCCGTAGAGGTATGGGCGAAATTTTGACGTAGCCCAGATGATGGCGAGGCACTCCTTTTCTGTTGTGGAATAATTTGCTTCTGCTTTGGATAGCGATCGGCTGGCGTAACTAATAACCCTTTCAAGTCCGTCAGCCCTCTGCACAAGAACGGTGCCAAAACCTACGCTGCTTGCGTCAGTATGTATTTGTGTCTCGGCGAATTCGTCGAAATGAGCAAGTAACGGAGGCGTCTGGAGGCGATGTTTAAGCTCCTGGAAAGCGTGTTCCTGTGGCGTTTTTCACGAGAACTCCACGTCGGCCTTGGTAAGGTTAGTGAGAGAATCGGCGATGCGGGCGAAATTTTTCACGAATCACCTATAATAGGCGCACAGGCCCAGAAATCGGCGCACGGCCTTCTTGTCAGTGGGCGGCGGGAAGTCGGCGATAGTGGCTGTTTTCCGTGAATTGGGACGAACTCCAGACTTGCTGATAACGTGTGCCAGAAACAAGAGCTCCTCATACGCAAATATGCACTTTTCTAGCTTCAGTGTGAGTCCGGACGTCTTGATGGCTTGAAGTATAGTTTCAAGGCGCCAAAGATGCTCGTCAAAACTCGAGGAAAACACGACGACGTCGTCCAAGTACACAAGGCAAGTCTGCCACTTCAATCCTGCCAGTACTGTATCCATAACGCGTTGAAAAGTTGCAGGCGCTAAGCAAAGGCCGAAGGGCATCACCTTAAACTCAAAGAGGCCGTCCGGTGTTATAAACGCCGTCTTCTCTAGGTCTCTTTCGTCGACTTCGATTTGCCAATAGCCAGTCTTGAGGTTCATTGATGAAAAGTACTTGGCGTTATGGAGCCGATCAAGTGCGTCGTCTATTCTTGGGAGAGGATACACGTCCTTTCTTGTGATTTTGTTCAGGCGGCGATAATCGACGCAGAAACGTAGGGTCCCATCCTTTTTCTTCACTAACACCACGGGGGATGCCCATGGGCTCTTGGACGGCTGGATAATGTCATCCCGCAGCATTTCATCAACTTGTCTTTTCATGGCCTCACGTTCTCGCGACGAAACCCTGTACGGACTCTGACGGAGGGGTCTGGCATTTTCTTTGGTTATGATGCGATGTTTCGTGATTGGGGTCTGCCGAATTTTCGATGACGACGAAAAGCAATCTTCGTATTGCAGGAGCAGGGCCTTGAGCTGTTCTTGCTTATCGTTCGGAAGTCTGGGATTGACGTCAAAACCCATGGGAGGGGCTTGGTTCCTTTGAGCAGGCTCCGCAGAATCGGCGAGGGCGAAAGCACAGGTGGCTTCGACAATTTCTTCGATATATGCGACCGTTTTTCCTTTGTTCACAAGTTTGTACTCATTGCTGAAATTCGTGAGCATAACCGTTGCTTTGCCTCCCCGCAGCTCTGAAATTCCTCTTGTGACGCAAATATTTCAGGTGACCAACAGATGCTGACTGCCTTCAACGACGTCTGCCAAGTCAGGTGATTTAAGAGCGCCGACTGAAATAATGACGCTTGAGCGAGGCGGAATGGTGGCTTGTTCTTCCAGCACATTCAAGGCATGGTGTCCTGACGGCGTGCGCGATGGTAGTGCTTCTTCTGTGGATAACGTTACCGACTTTGTTTTTAGGTTGATGGCAGCACCATGGAGGCATAAGAATTCCATCCCGAGGATGACATCTCTCGAGCAACGCTGTAGGACTACGAAGTCTGTAGGATAAATATGGCCGTTAATGGTGACTCTCGCTGTGCAGATTCCTGCAGGCGTTACGAGATGACCTCCGGCTTTGCGGATTCCAGGGCCTTTCCAAGCTGTCCTAACTTTCTTCAACTTCGCGGCGATTGACCCACTGATGACAGAATAGTCGGCTCCAGTATCGACGAGAGCGGTCACACTGTGGCCGTCGATAAGAACGTCGATGTCGCTAGTTCGCCGTCTCGCATTACAGTTAGGGCGTGGCGTCGGGTCACGGCTGCGTCGGCTTGTTCCGCTGCTTCCATGTTGCGTCGTCAGGCCACCTTCGGTAAGTGAGCTTTCGCCGTCAGGGCTTTGCCTGGTTGGCGTTGTGTTCGGAAAGTTCCGTCGCGGGGTCGTCGTCGTCGGAGGATCTTCGGTAGTTCGTCGCACAGCAACCGCACCTCCGCCGGTTTCTGCCCTTAGTTTCCCGGGTACGAACTAGGAGACCGGCCCAGCGTTGGGCCGGAGTACTGCCGGGGGTGCGGTGACATGCGGCGGCTGGGCGACGGCGAACGGGAAGGACTTCGGGGTGTCCATTGAGTTCCTGTCAGTTTGTCGGCGATGCCACGTGGCCGTTCCCCTGGCTGCGGACGTGATGCATCGACGGCGAAGCCACGCAGTCCCATCTGTCGGTACTGGCAACGGCGGTAAGTGTGCCCGGCCTCGCCGCAGTGGTAGCAGAGTGGGCGGTGGTCAGGGGTGCGCCAAACGTCGGTTTTTCTTGGCGCACTGCGCTGGCCCGCTGGTGAACGGGAGGTCGTCGGTGGGGGTGGTGGCGGCGGTGGTGTCTGGCGACGGAGCGGCGTTATGGCGTAGACGGGGAGGAGCGTTGTGGCGCACTGCTGCGGCGTAGCACATAGTTTCTGGCTCGGGCAGCGGTGTTTGGGAAATTCGAAGTGATTGCCGAACTTTTTCTCGCACAATGTCGGCGATCGAATCCACTTGAGGGTGCGCCGAAGGCAACAGTTTGCGCAGCTCTTCCCGCACGATCGCTCGGATCGTTTCACGCAGGTTTTCGGAGTCACTGGTTTGAGCAGCAGCGCATTTTGGAGTCAGGCGACGATTATACTGTCTGGTGCGCTTGTCAAGGATTTTTTCGATGGTGGTCGCCTCGGATACAAATTCTTGGACGGTGTTTGGTGGATTCCTCATTAGTCTCGCGAAAAGCTCCTGTTTGACCCCTCGCATGAGGAAACGAACTTTCTTCTCCTCAGGCATGTCTTGGTCAGCGTGACGAAATAGGCGGGTCATCTCCTCTGTGAAATTTCCAACCTTCTCATTTGGTAGCTGAACCCGGGTCTCCAGTAGAACAGCGGCCCTCTCTTTGCGAGCGACGCTCGCGAACGTTTGCAGAAATGCGCCGCAGAAGACATCCCACGTTCGGAGCGTGGACTTACGATTCTCTTGCCAGGTCCTTGCGGTGTCTTCCAGGTAGAAGTACACACGACGGAGCTTTTCTTCGTTGTCCCAGTGGTTGAGGGCGGCCACACGGTCGTATGTTTCTAGCCAGGTTTCTGGGTCTTCACACGATGACCCATGAAACGTTGGTGGTTTCCTGGGTTGATGAATGACGATCGCGGGCTAAGACGCTCCGGTTGTCATTGTCGCTGCAGTAGAAGTCATGGCCTTGGCCTTCCGCGCCTTGTCTTGTAGAAGCCTGTACTCCGGTGGGAGACCTTGCTGTCGGCGTCTTGTTCGCTGCTCTTGGTTGGCGTCGGTGTCTTCTCCACGACGTGGGCTGGGTTCACGGCTTGACGGGGGCGTCCGGTACATGAACGAAGCAGCACTTCCACCAAATGTCACGGGGTCGTGACGTGGCCGAAGACAGGAGACTTCGTGTTGGGATTTACCTGTTTATTTGGGCGAACCTGTGCCCGGTAAACGGAAAGTCCAATTACAGCAGTAGTCTTGCACAGATAGCAGCCTCGGACTGATAGCGGCGAACGGAGCGTCGGCCTTCGATCAACAACTGACAAGCGGCGAAGCGCGTTGGCATTTATACTCCCGCCGTCGAATGTTCTAGCGCTACCGCTGGCGGCGGCGTACGTTCCAGAACAATCTGTACCATTCGCACAGTGGGCGTGATCTTATCGAAACGATCTACTACAGTCCGGAACCCTCTCGAAAACTGCTGGCGCGGTTTGCGCTGAGAATCGTGTGGTGTTTTGGGACGATAACAAAAACTTGGGAAATGGAACGTGGCAATATGGGCATGCAGACACGTTGTTATTTTGCCGCAATGACGGGAAACGATTTCTTACTTCCCTGACAATACTATTTTCACCGTGTACGAGGAAGTCAGCGTGAATGAAGATCGGTGCGCAGTGCGCACAGACGTATTTCACAGTGTGACTGTTTCAAGCACAAATAGACATATAGACAAGTTCAAGCACAAATAGACATATAGACAAGTTCAAGCACATATAGACATAGGAATCTTTGTTCCTAAAGGACAATGTAACCTGATGTATTCAAGAAGAAAAACGGCTATTTGGGCCAGTTGGTTGAATTTCATGCTAGTATCGGGCCGTGAGTGTGCTAGAACGTCATGTGGGAAAATTAGCACGCGAAATCACCAAGGCGAATAATGGCAGCAAATCTGATGACGAATGCGTGAACCAGCTTTTGGTAGCCTTGAATAAGAAATAGATCGCGGTTTTCGATAGAGGTCAACCCTCTAATCATTGTACTTTCATTTTTATGGGATATGGGAATCTCCCACAGAATTATGTCACGTTAACATGTAAGCTGCGAGAAATAAATTCAGTTGGGAGTCAGCGCTTATGTTGACTCTCTTTGCCTTCCGTTCCTCGCCTTCCGTACACTTTTCTTCCAGTGCTTTCGTGCGTGCACGGCAACCCCTATCAACTGATGTGTTCAACCACGTAGCGTTAATGATGGTCTACTACCTAAGTCACAGCCGTAACGTTAACCGCAGTCACTGCGAACGAATGCTGCCTGCCATGTATAAGCTCCGCAGATATAAAAAAGCGTACGCGGTCGCGTAGGCGTAGGTGTTCTAAAAAGGCATCAACCCGAGTGAGCCGAGAACATAACGAGCTTGTATAAGCAGATTTCGGTAAACAGAAACAGCAAAGTAAACACCAAACGCTCATCTTAACATTACTACAGTCGTGCCTCTACAGTATTTCATGGGTTCATTATATGAAAAAAAGGAAAATCTGATATGCTTTTCAGATTCGTTAGTGTAAACTGGTCGTTCACATTCGCCTTGAGCTAGAACGTTCTCATCTTTCTTAGTTTACGCAGCCTTTCTAAACTACGTTAACTTACATTGAATTGCTGCTGAATTCAAAATTATACGGTGACAGCGCGAGCTCCAGAGATTCTTTCTTTATTTCAAACAGCCTGCAACTTTCGTTCAGTGAAGGTCGCGTATTGACTCCTCTCTAGAAGAACAAAAAAAAAATGCTTACGGCAGCACTCGAACGGTCGTACCATCGCGAGCGGGATCTGCTGCGAACGGTACTCGCTGAGCACGCAATCAGAACGAAGGGCATTAAAGCAATCGGGTTCGCAAGGCGCAGCAGTGGAGAGAGTAATAGGGGCGTGGTGGCTGTAATGCTGTTACCGTCACCCCCTCGCGGTGGGATTTTTTGTCCAATTAGACAGGAATCATCGAGCACCCATGTAGGGTAATCGGTGATTTCTGCTCGGTTACACCAACGGCGTGCAATCAAGTTTCAAATGCCGGCCACGCTGTAACATCTAAATTGATTCACTGTGTCTCATTACAAACGGTCGCCTAAAGTAACAGCTTGAAGGTGATTTTCTATTTGAGAGGTAATATTTTCTTTATCCATTGAAGCCGCGTTTTGCTCTTTTAGAAGAAGTGGGCACGCGATACAGAAATAGCAGAGTTGAGAGTATTAGACGTAACATTAAAATTAGGTAGGTAGCATAAGACGCAAGCTTAATTAGTGTTAAAGTAAAAAAAAAGGATCCTGTTAATTACTGGTTCAGGATATCCACTACTGTTACCAGGTTCGGTTTGCAAGAATTGGGTTGCAAGACGTAAACAGGAAGACGTGTGAGAAACATAAAAACTTCGCTAATTACAGCCTTTATTAGCAAAGCAGACATCGACATTACATGTCGACCTTCGCGAGTCGCAACGTAGACCTCTGCGTGTGCGCATTTATGATTCTAGAGAATTGCCTCTAATTTCATTGGATATACTCAGACACAACATTCAAGGCGTAGTCCCATTCTACCTGACAGTACCTGCGAAATTGGTTTTGTATGCTCGTCACAGTCGTGTAGAGGATATGACAGTCGACTGCTGGCTCCAAGCTTGCGGGATCAAATACCGACCACGGCAGACGCATTTTAGATAGAGGCGAAAACGCTTGAGCCCTGTGTACATTTACGTACACGTGAAAGAGGCTCAGGTGGTCCAAAATTACGGAGGTCTGCACTACAGCATTCTTCATAATCATATCATTGTTTTGGGACACTAAGCCCAACAATTATCGATGTTGTTTATATGCCAAGTTCAAAAGTAATCGTGGCTTATTGATGTATACATACAGGGATTACTAAAGCATTGCTAAAGAGATAGATGTAGTATCGCCCACTGTATCTGACACGTTTCATTCTTTCTAAACGCCACTTTGCAATTACGGTGCCTCAAAAAGCCTAACGCTAATTCCTACAAGTGTACAAGCTTTAAATGACAGCGTGTTTAAGAAAGCGTGACAACTTGTTTAGAAAGCGTATCAACATTTTAAACGGTATAAATTTAGCAAAAATTACCATTTAAGTGATATCTTAGCATTATACATTCAAATGTCGGCCCACACGGGCTATCGCCGCACATCGACCCCTTTATTTCTCGCAGAAGGGCAGCAAGGGCGCGTACATTACAGCGTAACTTACCGGTGATAAATAATTCCCGAGGTCCGGAGTATAGGCCAAATAATACTCCGTAGAACAGGTAAGAAAAAAACGTGCGTCACCCCTGCACCTGTGCAAACGAGTCTGAAAGGGGTGTGCATTGGAGAAGAAAGAAGATTCTCGCGCGCGCTCCAGCGGGGCTCACCCATTAACGATTGATGGGAGCACCCGGCGGGCAGCCTTCGAAACTTTCGGCCGCCTCCTTCCGTATACACCAGCTCGACCCTCAAATAGAGAGAGGGACCGAAGGAGAAGAAGAGAGCCTACGGTCGAGCGCGAGGCACGCATTCGGCGCCGTTTACTTCGGGCCGCCTACGCAAATGGCTGGCACCGGCCGCTTTAATTCAATTAGGGCCCCAAGCAGAAGCGGATGGTACACTGGAGTGGATCTCGCGCAGCCACCTCCAGCCAGATAGCTCGACCACTTCTGTCGAAGTAGGCATTTCTGCGCAAGCCAAAGCCATGAAACGTAATTATTCAGGACCGTTGAGCCCGAGAGGCGCGAAGATCCCGGTGATGGAATGTTTCCTTTTTTTTCCCTTTATTGCGTATCTTGCGTGCCTTTGCGTATCAGCTCCGAAACGATCTGAAGTTACTACAGGTAAGAAAAGAAGCTACCGCGGACAAAAGAAGAACCGTTGCGAGCAGCGATAGCAGCTCAGTATCCAACACGCGGCTCGCTCGCTATAATTGCAGCCGATGCCTTTATGATTAATGAGGGGCGCATGAACGTTGAATCCTCCGATGTCGATTTTCGTTTTGCGTTTATATTGCGAGGCCGAGTGGCCACTCACAATGCAACATTGTGTGGCACGAGATAAGGGCATCGGCTGCCTGTTGACTGACGCAGTATATGGCCCTTATGCTGTTGGTCGAAAAGTAACAAAAATTGCATTTATCTGCTGCGAAAGTCGTAACACGACACTAAAAAATAATACCCTGGAGTAACTTGACCTAATGTTACAATACGAAGAGTTTCCAAATGAGATGTCGTGCATATTTTTAGTGCGACCAGCTAGGCGAGTTTTTTGAAGCTGAATTCAAAAATTTAAAAAAAAAGTGAACTTCGTGTTTTTTTTCACACGATCTGCTATACTTTCAGCACCCCACCGCGGTGGTCTAGTGGCTAAGGTATTCGGCTGCTGACCTGCAGGTCGCGGGTTCATATCTCGGCTGCGGCGGCTGCATTTCCGATGGAGACGGCAATGACGAGGCCTGCGTGCTCAGATTTGGGTGCACGTTAAAGAACCCCAGGTGGTCCAAATTTCCGGAGCCCTCTACTACGGCGTCTCTCATAATCTCAAGGTGGTTTTGGGACGTTAAACCCCACAAATCAATCAATCAATGCTATACTTTCAGCACCTGAATTATTTTATTTCGTAGCATATCAAACTGGTCACTAGCACAGATTTTATTTGTGCTTTGAGCTTGACAGATTCCTGGCAAAACCAAATTCGGCACGTTATTCAATTTTTGTCGTGCGAGAAGCCGTCGAACATTTGCGATACATAACTAATTCATTATGTTTGCAGTTAAATCACTTCATTACCTCACCGCAAATACTATTTTACTGAGTATGTTCCATAAAAATCTCCTGAAAAAAATTGTTGATTGACGCCTCCAGCTCAGTCGGCGCAAAACTATAGACTCTTAGGCAAAAAAACTTTTGCCAGCCGAAATAAACAAGAAGGTACAAGTTACAGACTTTGAGAAACGTGTAAGGGTTTTCCCAGCGATATTGGTCATGGTCGGAAAAACGCTGGTTAATTTGGCATGGAATATCCCATTTTCTGTGAACTTGCCCAGGTCTGCACTTGAAGTGTTTTCACAACCTTCATCCAATAAGCCACAGGCCTGGCTAGCGACACCACCTAAATGGTAGGATTTATTTATTTGTTATTATTGTTATTACTTATTATGCAATTATTTAGTACAAACTCTTTCACAGCCCGAGGGCATTACAGGAAAGGAGTGGTTGACCTGAACATAAACAAATGTGCAAAAACTCATTGAATAAAATACAAATTAACGAAACACCACGTCCTGAATGACAATTTTGATGTTACCGTCAGTGATTATTGCGTTGGAGGAAGGAAAGTGGTTCCATTCTTTGCTGGTCTGCGAGAAAAAGAGTGGCTGTAGATGTTAGTACGGCATGGTAGGACACCAACCCTAAAGCTGTGGTCCGCACATGTTGAAAAAACGCAAAAACGCCGGGCCAGCACGGAAGGCGCAGCACAGCCACAGCGAAAGTAAGAAGAGCGGCCTTTCAGAGCCTTTTCTGAACACTCATTGGGTAAATGCTGGAATCACGCTTTCTTGATGCCTGCTACGGCATTATTAATAAATATTTTTGGGTAGTAGGCTGAAATTCGCCATGCTATTTTTTATCACTCTTCTGAGAACCATAATATCCGCTGAACATGGCACAATTTTGTGCCAATGGTTCATGCAGTGGCTGACGACGATGAGGATTTATGCGTGAAGTGGATATGCGCCACAGTTATTAGGTGATCAAGAAGAAGCTTTCGCACTGGGTGTAAGCATTGCATGACCCACTCGTTATGCTATTAGCGACGACTGGTTGTTCTTTTGCTGTTATAAAACGCTTTATAAGCCGTAATATCGCGATTATTTACCCGATATCAAGCCTGCCTAAGGCAAGTTTGCCAACGAGTACTAAGGTAGTTCCACCAAAATATCTAGGCGTTTTATTACATGCATATAGATCAAGTGCACATTATTGGAAAGAACGTGTACCCGCCCTAAAGCGCTATGTGCAGACGTTTATTACTCATAACCTCTCTATCTGGCAGAGCTGAAGCATGCAACATGTTTCTGGCAACAAAATTATTCTACGTACTGCAATTCTTTATTGTTCTAGAGTTTACACACAGAAGTTTTACCGTATATTTGCTACCTTTATTTGGTCATCAACCTATGAACCGATAAGGTGAGACAATATATTTAGACCTGTCTGCGCAGGTGGTCATAGGTTGATACACCTCTTTAATAAACAACTGTTGTGGCGCTTTTCCTTTTTCGTGGCTGCGCCCATTCACTGCTCCGAACATTCTTCCAAGTGAATTTCGCAGGTGTTTTACTGAATTTAAGGGTATGTACTAATTTTGCATCGCCTCCCTATCTGCAAGGGTTCATGCGTGAAGTATACGAATCAGTGCGTTTTCTAACAGCCAGATTCACCAACGAATACTTATTCTCTAGCTCAAGAAAAGACCTTTATTATGCTGTACTCGATGTACTATTTGTGGCCCCACCTAACCGCTCATTAAATATTGTATTTTTTGGTCACGACGTGCTATTACTTGTAACGAAAATGCCTATCTCCCGAATAACCAAGACATCTTTTTTACAAAGTCCGTACAGAAACAATGCCTGTAAAAAGTTGGTTAAACACTAAAGGCATATTTGTGTCCTCAATTACCTGCCGCCTCTGTGAAGTTCCAGAAACAATAGAACATTGCTTTATTAGTTGTAAGGACGCCATTCTTTTTTGGGACGTCCTGCAGAGAGTTTCAAAAAACGACTGAATCTAAATTCTCACAGCATCCGTTATCTGGTACCACCCAAATGCAATGACATGCCGGTTGACATGCTGTTGCTAATGGGCATGTATTGTTTATGGAAAAGTCGCATGTTGGACAAGCATGCGGAACCTGTGGTGTTTTCGTGATGCCACTTTGTGCAAATGACTGCGCGGCTAAGGGACTATCATGACCAACTGCAATTTCATCCGCACTTGTTTGCTGAGTTCATGAAGTGTGCTACTCAAATAACCCTTTGGACAATGTGTTGCATGAGATTTACTATGTAACCTCCCTTTTACAATTGTCGACTTGACCTCATGTTTGTTATACGCTATGTATATACGTAAGCGGCATTTGTAATAAATACCATGCAAGAAATAAAAATTCAGTGGCTCAGCGGTTAACACCTCACACGCTTGTTTGAGTCGTTCTACGTTCGATTCCGCACATCGTCGTCTTTTTCAGAATTTTTTTTTTGCGTTTTCATATGTACAGGTACGTATACACATATGGTGAGTGACGGCGACGCTGACGCCGGCGGCAAGACCCAGTAGCAAGTGTTCATATAATTGCTTACGCAATCAAATGACAATGAAATAATAGATTGCATTCCTGAAATTTACAGAAAAACGAAGTGAAGCTAAATGCCATTCGGCCTGACGTGGCTTCGCAACGTGAAATGTCAAAAACGTTCAGCAAGCAGTGCATTGAATAACTATTATCAAAATAGAAGGAGCAGCAAAATAACAAAACAAAGAAATAACACAAAAAATTACAAAATATGCTACATAGACATACAAAGTCAGATATCAAAGCTCTTTCCATTACACAAAAATCAAATCAAAAGACTCACACAGTATTGGATTACATATTCTTGCATTCATTTATTACACTCGTATATTCGTATATACATCTGGACTTATGTACGCACATATTTCTGTGTGTACACGGGTTTTGAACCTAAAGGTAAGGTGGTGTATTATATGTGATACTTAGCCAGGAGTTTATTGAAGCCGTAATGTTTACATTAATTAATTAATTAGCAGATATTCGATGTGATACTTGAACTGCGTTAGGAGGTTAAAATTTAATTGTTTACCTAAATGATTAGGTAATTGTCAGGCGCGATATGCAATTAGGGCTCTACCATACCCAGTCCTGATAGCAGGAACGTGAATTGGTTGCCTACGGGACGGGTACTTGAGTGCGTCTTCCTGTGCTGTTATAGTGTCGAGTTCCTTTTTATAGCATAAAGACGCGTTATGTTTTTTTTTTTTGCGTTACAGGTTTTGTGGTCCCTTTCGATGCATCTTTGTTTCACACTTTGGACGCATCAATGTTTTGTTGCCCCCCCCCCCCCTTTCCGCTTTTTTTAAAATTTGCATTCGTTGTACCTGCCTATTCCGACAAATTTCCGAAATAAATTGTGTGATTGCTAGGTTACGTGTAAAAGACGATATGGCGAGAACTTTTCTGCTTTGCTTCAGCTGTCACTGAACCCCGGCTGTCGTCGTTTAGCTCATCGCGCAACGTTGCGCGCCTGTTGAGGCATGACGTCCTTTCTTGGTCTACGACCGTCTACTGTAGCACCTGCCTGAGCAAACTCTCAGTCAGGAAGAAGGCGGGCGAGCAACTGCCTTCGCCAGCATCGTTTTGCTGAACTCCATCGCACAGTCACACAATACTCACGCCTCGTTCTTTTTTGAAGTCACGCGCGCACCAGTGTTTTATTCTTTTAGCGATGTCACACAAACGAAGTGAGCATGCTTCGAGAGACACTTGGTAAGTCATGTCACGGCCAGGCTAGAGGAGTGGCACTTCTAGCCCGACGCAGTTCCGCCCCTCTAGCCCGCGGCCTGCGTTGCACGCCCCACCACACCCCAGCATTCTGCGTCGCAGCCAAGTATTCTACCACAATGCCACGCCAGGTCAAGCAACTGCTCTTTAAATAGACAGCAAGGTTCATGAGGCGTTCATTGGGAATGCAGTGATGGCTACCCACTTTTATGAAGATTACTTATGTTCACGACATAACGGTCACGTCGGGTTAAAATCAACCATAGTTGAGTGCAATGCACTGAATGTGCTCCGCCGCGGTGGTCTAATGGCTAAGGTACTCGGCTGCTGACCCGCAGGTCGCGGGTTTGAATTCCAGCTGCGGTGGGTGCATTTATGATGGAGGCAGAAATGTTGTAGGCCCGTGTGCTCAGATTTGGGTGCACGTTAAAGAACCCCAGGTGGTCTAAATTTCCGGAGCCCTCCACTACGGCGCCTCTCATAATCATATGGTGGTTTTGGGACGTTAAACCCCACATATCAATCAATCAGTTTAGATCAACTAAGGAACAGTGCAAACAGACATCGCCAATTTTATTTCGAGAGTGTCAAAAAATTTCAGTGCATTTCCACGAAGTGAATGACGTATGCACAGACGAGTGTACAGGTGGACAGGCGCATGGACAGTCGAATTCACGGATGAATGGATGGACAAACAGATGGGCGTACGGACAGATAGACGGATGGCTGGATGGATAGATGGCTGGCGTGGATGATAATGTATTGTGTAGTTGTATAGTTGACTACACGTAAAGACGGTTCTTCTCACGAGTACATGTTTTAGTTTTTGCTGTACAGGCGTTCAGTTTGTGTTTTGGTATTGTGGGGTGTGATCGACGCCCACTAAGCGGGCCCTAGGGAGCTTTATCCTTGAAAGCTGCCGTCGGCCGCGTTGATCCAACAAAGGAATAGAATAAATAAGGTCCCAGCAAGATTACAATTCCGACATTCAGCTTGGAAGTCAAGTATTCTACCACAGAACCAGGGCAAGTCTCGGAACTGCTTTTCAAATAGACCATAAAGTTAATTTACGTCAATTGTGGTTGCAGTGCTGGATATCAAATCGTATAAACAGTACTTACGTATTTCTGTCATACAACCGTCACGTAGGGTTAACGTCAATTGTAGTTAGGCGCCGTATGCTCAAGTTGATCAATGTAGCAGTGTCTAGGAACGCCATCGTTGCTGGGACAACCGCGACCTATCAGCTTACCGCTTCTTTTGTTTCTAATACCCACGTTGTTCTTGGGATCATTGCGCAACATAAACATGAAACTGTTTCTTGTAGAATTTGTACGCACATTTAGCGTCGTTTCGAAACGTTACGCTGAATAGAAAAATTTCCACACAGTAACTTTTCCCTCCGCAGGCTTCGCACAACATCGATTCGCAAGGTACAGAGAATCTTCCGAATGTTTTGATCTTTTCGACTAGCATCATGATAAAAAGTATACACTAGATGGTTGAACCGCGTACTCGGCTAGGGTATTTCTGTTACGGTGAACATTTAAACGGCAAGCTTAAGGGTCCTTCAATTTTTACTCCCGTGAAACCTTCACGAGTAGTCAGAGTGCAGGAATACTTAGTTGGCTATCAGCCGCTGTCTCTTTAATCTTGAGTCGAAACTTCCTGTTCCGCACATCACGTTTTCAATGTCAGCATCTGGCATGAAGCTTAGTGTTTCTACCTTAATATCCATCGGCATACCTTGCGAGCCCATGCGGCCATGGTCCGTACCTAAAAGGCCTCTAAACCACTCTTCAAAAGACGACGAAGGGGCACATTACTCTCTCCAGGTGTTACCTGTCCTTGTGGCACAATTAGTGACGCCAGCTATTGGTTCATCTGATGCCAGAATGAAATAAACTCTCAATTAGCTGATATACGAAAGGTATCTGCTGTGTGTTGTAGCCTACCCTGCTTTATAGTGAAGTTATCGAAATGCAAAGGAATGCGGTCGCATGCCCGGTCTGTCTTGTACCGCATGACTGTCGTGTGCGATAAACTGACCTCACTTTCTTTTCTACGTTCGCGGCTGCGCAAGCGGATAAAGAAGCTCGTAGAAAAAAAAGCGAAATTCTGACTGACTGAGTGCTTAGTTGTAACATTCCACGTGTTCTTGAAAACGTAAGTGGCGAGGAACTAGCGCTTGTAGGAAGGGTAGCTAAGGCGAAAAAAGTATAGCTAATGCCTTGCATTTTTAGTCTGTGTGGTTTAGGGGCCCTTTACTAACCTGACAACAGAAATACTTCAATACGTCGTGGTAGGTCTACTGCTACTCGCAATATAGCAAAATTACTGGCATAAAATATTAAGTGTTATTCTATGATGGGTACGTGCCGAACAGTGCGTGATGTATGATGCGATTCCGCATAATAGGCTACAGAATGCAAACCAGAGTTATTGCCTTATGCTGGAACGCTCAGCTCACCGGATAAAGACCTAAATGCTAGCATGCTGACGACGGGTATGACACACGACGTCTGTGATCAAGCGCAGATGCTTTCTCATGTCCAACTAGCACAAGCCGGGCCCTCATTAGTCTCATCTACAGGCGCATCATCGGAATTCGCTAGATTCCCACTATTTCGTAATAACTAACGTACATCCTATATTGAGCTATCTACGAAATAATTTTAGCAAGTACTTCTGATCACTGGGATTCAGTGCGGCACAAAGTTTCAAATACGATTTATTTTGAATACTCTGCTACTTGGGACCACAACCATTACACTGGAGGTTTATGCCCTTCAAGCAGTTCGAAGCAATACTACTCACTTCATTCTCTCGAGCTGCAATAGTGAGGTGTGATTTTCACGACAAGCAATATGCTTTTCAACGCCTTTGCAATACCTTTGCTACCTCTGCGCCAACGGGAGGTAAGATTAACAATTTTCTGTAATGTACCTAATGACCTTATCATTTGCTTTGATATAATCCGAAAACGCCTACCTCTCAGTCACCTCGATTCTATCGTATGTCGTTTATGTTCTCCACGCAGGCTTTTCATGCAGTGCAGAATTTAGTGTATATCACGCTATCGAAATGGAATGCAAGCGCCACCTGAATATGGCATTTATCAATCTGTAAGTGACAAGAATGTATGCACTAAGGGACAAAGAAGGCAAAATATATACCACTATAGATAGGATAGATAAAATAGCGGAGGAGTTTTACAGAGATCTATACAGTAGCCGGGACAACCACAATGATAATACTATAAGAACTAGCAGTAACCCGGGTGTCACCCCACCAGTAATGATAGAAGAAGTCAGAAAATCTTTGGAGAGCATGCGAAGAGGCAAAGCTGCTGATGAGGATCAGGTAACATCAGATATGCTGAAAGATGGAGAACAGATTTTGTTAGAAAAACTAGCCACCCTGTTTACGAGATGTCTTCTGACGGGAAGAGTACCAGAGTCTTGGAAGAACGCTAACATCATCTTAATACATAAGAAAGTAGATGAGAAGGACTTGAAGAATTACAGGCCGATGAGCTTGCTCTCTGTAGTATATAGGCTATTTATAAAGATAATTGCTAACAGAGTAAAGAAAACATTAGAATTCGATCAACTAAAAGAACAAGCAGGATTTCGAACAGGCTACTCAACAATCGACCACATTCATACTATCAATCAGGTAATAGAAAAATGCTCAGAATATAACCAACCACTATACATAGCATTCATAGATTACGAGAAGGCGTTTGATTCAGTAGAAATATTAGCCGTCATGCAGACACTACGGAATCAGGGCGTCGATGAAGTATATATAAAGATCCTGGAAGAAATCTACAGGGGATCAACTGCTAACAGTGCTTCAAAAAGAAAGCAACAGAATACCAATCAAGAAGGGTGTAAGACAGGGGGACACCATCTCCCCAATGCTATTTACCGCGTGCTTACAGGAGGTTTTCAGAAGCCTAGAATGGGAACAGTTAGGGATAAGATTTAATGGAGAGTACCTTAGTAACCTGCGCTTGGTCGATGACATTGCATCGCTGAGTAACTCAGTGGACAAATTGCAAGTCATGATTACGGAGTTAGGCAAGTAGAGTAGAAAAGCAGGTCTTCAAATTAATCTGCAGAAAACGAAAGTAATGCACAAAAACCTCGGGAAAGAGCAGCGCTTCGAGATAGGTATTAGTGCACTTCAAGTTGTAACAAACAATGTCTACTTAGGGCAGGTGATAACCGCGGAGCCGAACCACGAGATTGAAATAACTAGAAGAATAAGAATGGGGTGGGGAGCAAGCACTCTCAAATAATGGCAGGTAGATTGCCGCTATCCCTCAAGAGGAAGGTATATAACAGCTGCATCTTGCCGGAACTTAGCTACGAAACAGAAACCTGTAGACCTGCAAAGAGGGTTCAGCTTAAATTGAGGACGATGCAGCGAGCAATGAAAAGGAAAATGCCAGGCTAATTTTAAGAGACAAGAAGAGAGCAGAGAGGATTAGAGAACAAACCGGGGTTACGGATATATTAGCTGCAATTAAGAAGAGTAAATGTACATGGGCCGGGCATGTAGCACGTAGACAGGATCACCGTTGGCCATTAAGGGTAACTAACTGGATTCCCAGAGAAGGCAAGCGGGTTAGGGGGAGACAGAAGGTTAGGTGGGCAGATGAGATTAAGAAGTTTGCGGGTATAAATTGGCAGCAACAAGCACAGGACTGGGTTAACTTGCGAAACATGGAAAAGGCCTTTGTCCTGCAGTGAACGTAGTCAGGCTGATGATGATGATGAAGTGACAAGGATGTTATGATCTTTCAATCGTTTCTTGCCAATAAAGTTCATCATGCAGGTACGTCGCACAGTACCACGTTTAGTGTGTATCACGCAAGTTAGCGGGCCGCAAGCGCACAATGAGCGTGATATCACTCGTATGTCAATCCTGCTCACCATGGCATGGATGTGACGATTTTCGTTTCATCCTTCTCTGTAATTTATCATCGTCATACTGTCACGGAATGCGATGTCAAGTTTGGTGTATATCAAGCTAGCTAACTGATGATGTTTGAAGTTTTGTGGCGCAAGGGCCATTTCACGGCCAAAGAGCGCCAGTTCATGTTACTAAGAATATGGACAATGATTGTGATAATGATAAGCGGCTGTATAAGGGCCATAAAATTCCTCGCAGTAAGGCGGGTAAAAACATGCAAGTAATAAAATCATGACCATGCCGTGAAAGGTGTGTGTGGTGAGGATAGATGACAAGAGTTGGTGATTATAAAAAACGATGGTGGATATGAATGGCATTAGCACAAGTGCCTCACTCGTTCATACCCTTGCGTCCAAGGGCCGTGAGGCAAGTGCTTTCTTGTGTAACCACCGCAGCAAAAACCTCTCTAGAGAGGTCGTGCTACGGAATGCCCGGGTGTATGATATGAAAATTAATAATTTCTTTTAAAAACGCTAACAATGATTTATGACTAAAAAGCGGTTCCCTACCAACGAACATTGCAGGGTGTAAAGGTATATGTTGTCGGTAGGGTAATGTAAAATGTTGTTTTCTTATAGTTTCTAAGTGTTTACACTGGATTAACATATGAAGGACGGTTAATGGTTCACCACATCTGTCACACAATGGTGGATCGCCACCAGACAAAAGATATGTGTGTGTCGTGTATGTGTGTCCTATCCTGAGTCTCGTTAGTATTACCTCTGTATGACGAGATTTCGATACAGGCAGCCAATGACCAAGGTGTGGCTTAATAACGTGTAGTTTGTTTTGTGTGTGTGTATTCCACTTGCTCTGCCAGTAGTCCCGGAGGTTTCGTTTGAGAGACGGCTTAAGATCAAGGGCCGGGATTGATATGGATGTAATGGCGATGCTCTCATGGACGGATGCAGCGAGCTGATCCGCCCTCACGTTGCCTTGGATCTCACGGTGCCCTGGCACCCAGCACACTACAACATGTTGTTTGAGTGTGTAGAGTGTGCACAAAATGGAGTAAAGTGAGACAAGGACTGGGTTTTTTTGTTTTTTAAGACTGTGCAGAGCCGTTACCACACTGAGGGAGTCTGTATAAATTACTGCTTTTTGTATTTGTAATTGTTTGATGTGTTTAGCTGCCACAAGTATCGCGTAAGCTTCCGCTGTGAAGATACTTGTGCGTGGATGTAGAGGGCCAGCATCCGAAAAGGATGGGCCGACAGCAGCGTAGGACACAGAGGAGTTAGTCTTGGAGGCATCGGTGAAGAACTCAGGACGTGTGTATTTGTGTTGAAGTTCCAAAAAGTATGTTCGGATATGGGCAATAGGTGCATGTTTTGTAACTTCTAGGAAAGACACATCGCAGTCTATAGTCTGCCACTGCCACGGTGGCGGGTATGCTACAGGAGCCATTAAACTGTGTTCAAGTGACACTGCAGTTTCTTCAGCTAGACACTTCAGGCGAACTGAGAAGGGCTGCCTCATCGAAGGCCTGTTTTGAAACAGGGTTGAGCTCGACAAATCATTAATTGTAGAGTATGAGGGGTGCTCCTTGTCTGCTTTCACCTTAAGGAAATAAACAAAGGACATGTAAGTTCTCTGCAGATGAAGCGACCACTCATTTGACTCAACATAAAGGCTTTCTACGGGGCTGGTGCGAAAAGCACCCGTAGAAAGGCGGATGCCCAAATGGTGCACGGGGTCCAGCATCTTCAAGGCACTTTGAGTAGCAGACTGATAGACAACGGCCCCATAATCTAAGCGGGTGCGAATGAGGCTTCTATAGAGGTTCATGAGGCATTGCCTATCACTACCCCACGTAGTACGTGACAACACTTTTATAACAATCATGCCTTTTAAACATTTTGTTTTTAAATACTTGATGTACGGTACGAAGGTCAACTTGTTGTCCAAGATTAGGCCTAAGAATTTATGCTCGGCTTCGACGGACAGACGTTGCCCGTTCCGTCGAATGTCAGGTTCCGAGTGCATGCCTCTCTTTCGAGAGAACAAAACACACGTGCTTTTTTGTGGGTTCAGTCGGAATCCGTTTTCCTCTGCCCATTTGGAGAGCTTGTTTAAACCTAACTGAACCTGCCGCTCACACAATGCCAGATTGCAAGACCTAAAGCCAAGCTGGACGTCATCGACATATGTACAAAAAAAATATTGCGAGGGATGGTCAAGCGCAAGGAATTCATTTTTATGAGAAAAAGCGTGCAGCTAAGTACACCACCTTGTGGCACGCCTGTTTCCTGAACAAATGTTTGGGAAAGAACCGTGCCCACTCGGACACGGAATGTCCGGTTTGACAGGTAACTTTTGATTATGTGAAACATTCTTCCGCGCACGCCAAGGTGGGAAAGGTCTCTTAGAATTCCGAAACGCCATGTTGTATCATAAGCCTTTTCGATATCGAGGAACACAGAGAGAAAATATTGTTTATGGACGAAGGCGTCTCTGATCTGTGCCTCGATACGAACAAGGTGGTCTGTGGTGGATCTACCTTCTCGAAACCCGCACTGAAATGGGTCGAGCAAATTATTTGTTTCAAGGAAATGTACAAGTCGGCAGTTTATCATTTTTTCGAAGACTTTGCACAAGCAGCTTATAAGTGCTATAGGCCTATAACTCGAGGGTAAAGAAGGGTCTTAGCCCTCTTTCAAAATGGGAATAATAATAGCCTCTTTCCAGGAGGTAGGAATAGCGCCAGAAAACCAGATAGCATTGTACAAACAAAGTAAGGTTTTTCGTGTTTCGATTGGTAGGTTTTTTAACATTTCATACACCACACGGTCAGAACCTGGGGCAGAAGTACTGCAGGAGTTTAGAGACATTTGCAGCTCAGCTAGACTGAAAGCTTGGTTATATGCCTCGGATCTAGTGCATTTGTGTTCAATTTTCTGCTTTTCTATTCTTGTTCTGTATTTTTGGAAAGTGTCAGTATAGTGGGATGAGCTGGACACCTGTTCGAAGTGTGCACCGAGGAAGTTTGCCTGATCTTCCAAGGTATCACCTTGAGTGTTTACGAGTGGAAGTGTGTGTACTTGTTTCCCTGCTATCCTACCGACCATGTTCCAGACTTTGGCCTCTTGTGTGTAAGAATTGATCCCTGACAAAAACTTCTGCCAGCTTTTTCTTCAGGCCTGCCGACGCGTTCTCCTAGTTTGAGACTTTATTTTCTTGAAGGTGTCAAGATTTTCGGCTGTCGGTGAGTTCCGAAGCAGCCTCCATGCCCTGTTTTGCTGTTTGCGCGCGTTTCGGCATTCAGAGCTCCACCATGGCACACGCCGTTTTCCGGGGTGTCCATTTGTTTGTGGGATGCATTTTGTTGCAGCACCAATTAAAAACGCTGTGAAAAAGTTGACAGCTACATCAATGTTCAAAGTACATATGTCATTCCAACCTAGACGAGCGATGGTATAAAACTGTTCCCAGTCGGCTCTGTTTATGAGCCACTTGGGAACACGTGGTGGAGACTGAGTTACTGTATTTGTGCTCAAAACTACGGGGAAGTGGTCACTTCCGTACAGATTACTGACGACTTTCCACTGGAGTAGAGACACAAGAGATGGAGATACTATGCTTAGGTCTATGGAGGAATAGGTGTTATTGGCGAGATTATAATAGGTTGGTTCTTTTCGATTTAGGAGACACGCGCTCGACGAGAGAAGAAACTATTCGATCAGTCGACCTCGCGCGTCATACCGAGAGTCACCCCATAGCCTGCTATGCGCATTAAAGTCTCCAAGGAGAACATAAGGTGCCGGAAGTTGATCAATTAAAGAGTGTAAATCACGTTTTTGCAGCTGATAGCTAAGAGGAATGTAAATAGTGCAGATTGTGATCAGTTTATCAAAAAGAAGCGCTCGAACAGCCACTGCCTCAAGGGATGTTTGTAGTTGTAAGTGTGTGCATGCAGTTCCTTGTTTCACTATGATGGCAACACCTCCGGATGATGTCATAGCATCAACACGGTCCTTTCGGAAAATAACGTATTTACGAAGAAAGTTTGTGTGTTTTGAATTAAGGTGTGTTTCTTGTACACACAGCACTTTTGGTGAGTGTTCGTGTAAGAGCTCTTGGATGTCGTCAAGGTTTCTGAGAAGGCCCCTGACGTTCCATTGTATAATTTGAGTGTTCATGGTGAATGTAAAATAGTGCTGTGTGTACAAAAAGCGAGTGGCTGTTTAGACAGGGACTTTGAGTTCACTTAACAGGGCCGTCACCAGGCCTTGTTATCGGCTTTTTTGTTTTCTTGGCGCGCTCCAAGGAGCCACGCCGCTCTTTCGGCACCAAGGGTACCGACGTATCCATTGCCTCCTCGGAGGCCCTGGATGCCCGCACGTGCGGGCTGCTAGTTCGAATTTCGGGCCTCGCCTCGTGAGGTGAGGCCTTGAGACCCGAGGACTCTGGAGTCTCTGGTCTCTGTTTGGGAGTAGGCGGTGTAGCCTGGGCTAAAACCGCCTTGGGGGCAGGTGCCACAACCTCCGGCTCGGTATGCCCGGGCCGAAGGAGTGGCGAGGGCTGGTGCGGCGGTGCCCCCTGATGCGCCGCATCAGCGTATGTAGCTCCATAGAATGGAGCGACTCTTCGCCGTGCCTCCTTAAATGTAATGTTCTCCTTCACCTTCAACGTAATTATTTCTTTTTCTTTATTCCAGTATGTGCAGGAGCGTGAGTATGCGGCATGGTTTCCTTCGCAGTTTACACAGTGTGGCTGTTGTTTGCAGTTCTCAGACACGTGGCCTAGGACTCCACATTGTGCACAAGTCTGGCGACCACGACAGGTTTTAGAGCCATGGCCATACCTCTGACATTGGAAGCAACGACGAGGGTTTGGTATGTACGGCCTGATAGATGTCTTTGTGTACCCTGTTTGAATAGATTCCGGTAGTTTACTGGATGCAAATGTGAGTATCAAGTGTTTTGTCGGTGTTTCCTTATTATCTCTTCTGATGATGATTCTCTGTACATTAGTGACATTTTGGCTCTTCCACCCCTCCAAAAGTTCAGTCTCAGTCAAGTCAAGTAAGTCCATGTCAGATACCACTCCGCGAGTTGTGTTCATTGATCTATGTGGTGTTATGGTTACTGGTATGCCACCGAAATCTGAAAGACGGTCTAGCTTTTTAAATTGTTCTTTGTCACGGATTTCGAGGAGAAGGTCTCCACTAGCCATTTTGGTTACCTTGTATCCTGTGCCAAGAGTTTCGGTAAGACATCTAGAAACCAGGAAAGGAGAGACGGTTCTGGCTTGCTTTCCAGTTTTCTCACAGTGAATGACGTGGAAATAGGGAAAAATTTCTGTTGGCTGGTTAAAAAAGTTAATATCATCGGTGCGTACCCGCTTTAAGCCGGTACGATCAGACAGAAGAGGGAATGCTCCATGCATGCCGGTCTTATTTTTGTTCAGCAGCGTTGGCGGCCACCCACCACGGAGCCCAACAAGGGGACGCTGCAAGTTTGCAGGTGCTGAAAGCTTGCAGACGTCAGCCGTACAACACTGCCATAACCCAATGCGCCTAGACCAAGGTAGGCTATTTGCTATTTGCACAGGGTTAACCCTTGCCACCAGGAAGAATGGAAGTAAACAGAAGAGAGTAGACGACAGGACAGATAGATAGGCAGAGATAAAGACGAAGATGTAGGCAGAGAGAGAAGGGAAAAGGCGACTGCCGATTTCCCCTGGGTGGGTCAGCCCAGGGGTGCCGTCTACGTGAAGCCGGGGCCAAAGAGGTGTGTTGCCTCTGCCAGGGGGCCTTAAAGGTCCAATCACCCAGCGTCGGCTCAACCCCCAGGATCCCCTTTTCCCCGGACACGGCAAAGCCACGCGCGGCTAGGCGTGGGAGGGAGTAAAAACTCCCCCGTTAGCTCGGGTCCGTGGTGTCGCTACACACCAAACGCCTACTTGAGCAGGCGCCCCTGCGGGGAAGCTAGCTAACTAGCTGTGAGCGTGTCAAGAGCGAGGCATGCAAGTCATGTTTTACATGACAATAATTTAATGATTTCCATATCACTGAATGTCATTTATGTTCATCATACAAGCACGCCACGCAATACTAAATTTCGTACATTTCAACCTAGCAGAACAGCTACGATTTTCCAATGAGCATGGTATATATGCACGTTGATTATGACACGCAAGTGATGATTTGCTTATTATCACCTGCCTTCAAGTTAGTCATGCAGAAATATCTCGTCATACCATTTTCAGTAGAGATCAGTTTCATCAAACGGCCGCTAAAGTACTTGGGTAAGGGTATGTAAACCTAGGAGTTCATGACAAGTCATTCATGATATTCATAACATGAGCCATCGTTCATGTTCACCATATAGTCATGTTGTGCCAAATAAATTTTGGTAGAAATCTCGTTAAGGAATTGGTCAGCATAGGACGAAGTCGTAGGTGGCTAGACAGACAGACAGACAGACAGACAGACAGACAGACAGACAGACAGACAGACAGACAGACAGACAGACAGACGGACGGACGGACGGACGGACGGACAGACGGACGGACGGGCGGGCGGTTAGACAGGCAGACAGACAGACAAACAGATAGACAGATAGACAGATAGACAGATAGATAGATAGATAGATAGATAGATAGATAGATAGATAGATAGATAGATAGATAGATAGATATGCTTGAGGTTGCCTAACATTGTTAAGTAATGGTTCGCATTTGAAATATTGAGGAAGATACTCGACTATGCGGAAGGCTTAGTGAAAGACGGAAAGGGGAAGAATTCGTACATTGTGCAAAACTATTTCGTGACAGTAAAAAGGTAGGATAAAACATTGACCACGGACAATAAAAAAGATCGAGATTAAAAAAGGTAACCTTATCGAGACTATGATTTTCTCAATTGGTAGCATGTTGAACGAAACTGGCAGCTCATAAAACGGTCGATTCTCGTTTGTTAACTAACGCGGAATTTCAGCCCTGCCGCGGTGGTCTAGTGGGTAAGGTACTCGGATGCTGACCCGCATGTCGCGGTTTCAAATTCCGGCTGCGGCGGCTGCATTTCCGATGGAGGCAGGAATGTTGTAGGCCTGTGTGCTCATATTTGGGTATTAAAAAAAAAACTAACCTTGCAACCAGCCGTTAGGCAGTTTTGTGCCCTCGAAGCTCCCAGGCAGACCACATTCCTTCCAGATGAGACTGCTATGCATGTTTCCAGGCCGCTTTCAGGTCCACTGAATGATAACAGTCACAGCAGTGACATAGATAACAGTCACAGCAGTGACATCGACCACCCCAGGTGGTCGAAATTTCTGGAGCGCTCCACTACGGTGTCTCTCGTAATCATATGGTGGTTTTGGGACGTTAAACCCCATAAATCAATGAACGGGGAATTTCAAAATATACAACTGAGAAATACAAGACAGAATATCATATTCATGAATCCGCTCGTAAAGAAATAACAGGTCAGCGCGATTTTGTCTGCAGTAAACTGATCGCACTGACAATAACTTAGCAGTAACAAAGATCCGCAGTCATTCCTTGCAAAACTATGGCTGTAAATGCTTAGGAATTTTTTTTTGTACTAGCTTAGTGGCGTTACTACTTGATTTAGCCATATCATTCCAGTACACAGATGCTTACTCAAGTTGGACACAATATAATGAGATCTAACAATCATGTACAGAAAAGTATGGGGGATTTTATTCGAAGTGATTGTATTGTCCACTTTACAAGGTGCATACGTGCATTAAAACGTGACAGTGAAAAACAGCGCCACCAGAAGCCATCACGGCGAGCGTTGAACACTCGTCGAATGTGGCACACTTGTACAGTGTGGAACACTTGCCGTGATGTCTATTGATGCGGTATAGCTCGGTTGGTAGAGCATCAGACGCGTTATTCGAAGGTCGCAGGTTCGAGCCCAGCCCATGAAGGGTTGTTTTTTTGTTCATGTTTCCTCCTCAAATTTACGTTACAAAGACTTTTCATACCATCCCCTATACTTTTCTGGGCGTGATTGTCTGTTAGATATCAACAATATTGTGTCCAAAAAAGAAAACGTGCCTTTCAGCATAGACTTCTTTCCTTCATGCTCATGTTGAGGAAGACTTGCTGCGGTGTAGAATTTGTGGAAAACTGTGGGAGAACCGAATTTTGGAGAGATTCTGCAAAACACAGCCGAGTAGAAGAAGGCTTCGCATGGCAGCACGTTTAGTGGAAGCAGAAAAAAATTTGCATGCTATGAAAAACAACACCAAGATCGCTAATCTCATACACCTTACGTAACGAAACGGTTGTTACAGAGTATGCAAAAGACAAGATAGATGTGTTGTGAAGTATACTCATTAATTGGCTTTTGGGGTATTCAAGGAAAGGTTATCGTTGTTGCAACATTCGGAGAAAGAACACCAATCTGACTGCAACAAGCTACATTAGATAAGACAATAAATTTCCTTAGATATGTTGATGTCATCGACATATAAGAGAAAAAGGAATAATGATTGGCGAATGTAAGATCAATAATAATAATAATAATAATAATAATAATAATAATAATAATAATAATAATAATAATAATAATAATAATAATTGTATGATTACATCTCGAAACAAAGATATGAATATTAAGGATGCTGAAGTCAAGAGCTTCGAAAATTTCGACCATCAGGTATTCTTTAACGTGCGCTGACACTGCACACTACGTGTTTTCCTGCCCTATCGCTTCCACCAAAATACGATTACCAACAGAGGGAAAAAACGAGTGACATTCGGGGCGCAGGCAAGCACTTGTCATCCACCGGAACGGACAACATTCATTGTAGAAAATCTTGGAACCACAAAGAAAAGAGACATGTAAGACCAGAGCACGAACAAACGCAGGCTGGCTTTCGTCACAAAATATATAGGCCACAAATTCAATGCCCGAGAGTAGAGGGCCAGTTTAGGTTGCGAATGAACAGTTTGAGCATGAAATGATATATGAACGCCATTTTATAATAAAAGATGGTCCACAAAAAATTGTGTATAGCTAGCACACACGCCTTTAGTGTGATTGCTCCTTCAGCTTTTAAAATGTCAGAATTGCGAGAAGTCTTTAGGTTGAAGAGTTTTCAAATATTTCTCCTTACCAATCGTAAAACCGTATTTTTAGTAACAGACTTGCCACCATCTCGAGTGAGAAAGAAACATCAATAGGACTAAACAAGTATATCCCTCGTTGACTTTGACTAAGAAAGTCTGCACTTTTGTTTAATTGCAACTGTTTCTTCGTGCGCTGCCATAAAATTCTAAGAGTGGGCTGAGAGGAGGCTCGCGAGATTGTTAATGGCACTTCGACGCAGCGTCACTAAGGAAAAGAAACAGCTAAGTCCCAAACAATTCCCGGAAGTTCGCGCATTGGAGCAAAATCAAACAGTGTTTTCCGTACTGCCACCGTAGAAAGCTGCTGTGCAGCGCTGTGCTTCACTTCGGGTGGGTGTTGCTTACGGCAGCTGATGTCTTTCTGTGATTTCATTGCCGGCACAAAATTCTAAGCGCATAGACTAGGTAGGGGTCGTCCTAGTTGAACGTTATCGTTAACCCTTAAGTTGTGTGTTGACTTCTGTTGTGTCACATTAGTTCCTGAACGCCATGCAAACTTCATCTTAACACTGATTTCAGAATGTGCTACCTTGTGACAGCTGTTCGACAAACAAAATATCAAAAAGCAACACTTGCTCTACGTCGGGCAAGGCTTTAAACAGCGAAATAGGATGATTCTCACTTGGTTACTTACAGGTTGTTTCAGAATTTTACGTAGGCTAATGAAGGTCATTGCTTGGTCTTATCTAGGTTAATGCTAGCTTGTGTCTTCGTTGATTCATAGCACAGAGGTTCGACTTAAACCACACACAGTTACAGACACAACACGAATGTCCAGGCTTCCGAGAGCGAAACTCGCGCTGAAACGAAGCGTTCGCACCTCACAAAAATACAGACACGTCATCGGTGGCGTTAGGCTTCCATCACTTCAGGGCCTTCCCGCGGCCGCCGTTGCCTTTAACCGTTCCCGAGCATTCTCTCGTTGTACTACTCGGGGACTTCGACTTGCCGCGGTCCCTACGCTGCCAGTAGTTGGGCTGAAATGTAGGTCTCTTCATTTTAAGTTGAACAACGGCGAGTATACAGTGCGATTCACCCAATTCCTGAGGCTCATATTTGTTTTTAATAATAATAATAATAATAATAATAATAATAATAATAATAATAATAATAATAATAATAATAATAATAATAATAATAATAATAATAATAATAATAATAATGTATATTTGCAACAACGTTGCAATCAGTATAAATGCTGGTGCACACCAGCGACTAGCAGCGGTCGCGCGACCATTTGCGACTGGCGACCAAAAAGCGACTGATGTTCACGCCGGAAGAGGCTGCATGCGAGCGACCGGAAGTCACAATAGCGGAGAGTCGCGTCCGGATCTCATTATCAGGGAGAACTCTGGAGACCGGCGCCGATCAGCTGATCACCGCCAGCTGAGTGCGTGGAGCAAACCGAGCGCGCCGTATTTCTTGTTCTTATCCGTTATCGCCAGCGCAATGAAAAAAACAACAACAACAACAAAAATTGAGCATCGCTGATTGGTTCCAGCAGCTTTGCGACCGCAGTCGCGCGCCTGAAAAAACGGTCAGGAAGCGACTAGTCAAAGCAGTCACTTTGCGACCGTTTGCGACTGTTCGCGATTGTTTGCGACCAATCACAAATGGTCGCAAATGGTCGCGCGACCGCTGCTAGTTGCCGGTGTGCACCAGCCTTAAAACGTAATGAAGGATGGAGACGAGAATAAAAGCGACAATCAACTTGACGGAGTTTTCACTCCCTTGCAGGTATCGCAGCAGCGAGGCTCAATGAATACAGTTCCACGCGCGTGTAGAATAACATTGGTTTGCATTTAACTTGACGCTTTATAGGAAAAAAAAAGAAACACAAAAACCACACAGACTATTCCCGCTTGCTCAATGAAAAAGAAAAAATTGCCCGCAGCTTCCCTCGGAGGAACACTGAGGAGGATGCGGAGCATATAATTGGTTAACGGGGTGTTAAAGTGCGACTTACTTGGGTCGATGGCTAAATTGGTTAACGTGGTTGTGAAATGGGGTGTTAAATTGCGACTTACTTGGGTCGATGGCTAAATTGGTTAACGTGGTTGTAGGAGGGGGTGTTAAATGAGTGAACACGTACACACGTATGCGAAAGGGCGGCGCTGGTCGAAGGGACGTCGATCATTGTGTTTGTGGATTCGTTGGAATTCATTTCACCGTGACCTTGGACGTCGACGCGCCGTACAAACCAACCGACGAGCGGCAACTCAGCGAGCGAGCGCCGACCTTGAGCATATATACAGCGCGACGGCGCATGCACTGTCAGCTGTCGAATGTTCGAGAAGGGGGAGAAGCGCAACGGCGCATGCGCGCGCGTCAGCTGCCGATGTTCTCGAAGCGTGACGGCGCATGCGCGCTACATTATACAGCTAGCGAATGTTCGTGAAGAGGAGAAGCGCACGCGGTGTGTAGAGGAGGAAGGCTGCACAGATGGTGGAGGAGTGAAGCGCGCGCGGTGTGTAGAGGAGGAAGGGATGCACAGATGGTGGAAGAAGGAGGAGGAAGCTTGCGGACGGTGCCGCACTACAAGCCTCGAGTATTAGATGCTCCGCATCTAAAAGGGAATAACAGACACACATTCATAATGGTATTGAGAGCCAACACAAGATGACACATAAACGAAAAGACGTAAATGCAGCGTTTCCGTCGTCTCGTTTGTCTGTTCGCCAGTTTTGTGCTCAGTATCATCTGAATAAAATGTTCCAACTCGCCCACAAGCTGCGTTGCAAACACGATAGCGCTAAAGAGCTCGTTTCACAGCGATTCTGGCATCGACGTCCGCATCGTTTATTGTGGGCAAAAAATCATATCTGTGACCAAAAAAAAAATCCCAGCACATTCACGGAGTGAACGATGATGACTGGGCCGAGGCTTCGGAAGGTTTTATCGTAAACCACGAATCGTGGTTTACGTCACTCCATCTGCGTTCAGTCCATCAGTCCGTTCGTTTGTCTGTCTGACTGTACCTGTCTTTCCGTCCATCCATCCATCCATCCATCCATCCATCCATCCATCCATCCATCCATCCATCCATCCATCCATACATCCATCCATCCATCCATCCATCCATACATCCATCCATCCATTTCATTCTATTCCATTCTATTCCATTCCATTCCATCCATCCATCTATCCATCCATCCATCCGTCCGTCCGTCCGTCCGTCCGTCCGTCCGTCCGTCCGTCCGTCCGTCCGTCCGCCCGCCTGTCTGTCTGTCTGTCTGTCTGTCTGTCTGTCTGTCTGTCTGTCTGTCTGTCTGTCTGTCTGTCTGTCTGTCTGTCTGTCTGTGGTGGTTCTTGGGCCGTCAGACGCAGAAACCTACGACAAGGACAACAAACATTTATCGGCTTCACACACAGTACAATAACAACACTGTGGCTATTTGTACAACACACTGAATCCATAACTCCGTCCTACAGTCCGTAAATCGGCGCGCACGTGAGTAACCCACGCGTCAACTCTACTCGGAAGTCTAATGCCGTCGGGTGCTACTCCCGCTCCCGCTGGAGACGATGGCGTCGACGATGCAACCTCGCATCGGGAAAGTTGCCAAGTGCATGGGAGCTCACGAGCAGGCCATCAGCTGCTCGAGATGGACCAGGCGGCCCCACGCTTCGGCAGACGCAACACCGAGGTCGCACCATCAATTTGCGGTTGTGACGAACCGGCTCCGCTGTGGTACCGTGGCCACGAACTCGGTGACTGGTCGTGCCGGACCCGAGTCTGGACAGGATCAGCCGCTTGCCCTGGCCCGCACGCACGTCCGCCACAGGTACAGCATGTCAGGCCCGGCCCGGAACCACCACTCACCTGAGGAACACGCCACGCTCGTCCCGGTTGGGTTTGTGACACGGGCTCGCCCGTTCGGTCCCCTGAGGCCCAACGCCTAGCGCTCTTGCTAGCTGGCGGCGTTCTTCCTCTTCCCGTTGCTGTTCCGAAGCTCATGTGCTTCATGCTCGCTTTTGGCGCGCACACTTCCTAGTCCTCGTTTTCGTCACCACTTTCGGTTCACACTTTCAGTTTCTTACCACACTGCCTGCCTGCCTGCCTCTCAGTCTCTGTCTGTCTGTCTGTCTGTCTGTCTGTCTGTCTGTCTGTCTGTCTGTCTGTCTGTCTGTCCGTCTGTCTGTCTGTCTGTCTGTCCGTCTGTCTGTCTGTCTGTCTGTCTGTCTGTCTGTCTGTCTGTCTGTCTGTCTGTCTGTCTGGCCACCCATCCGTCTAGTGAAGACTCCAAGGGCTGGCATCTCGCATCCTTTCATCATTTATTTTTCATATACAAGTTCCGCCGTCTAGTGGACATTCCAAGAAGTAAACGAGAGGTACCTACCTACTACATACATTGAGGACGCAAGACCAACGACATGAGGCGCATCGCCACTAAAAAACGAGAACAATGCAAATAAAATAAAAAAATGGGCACGAGTGACGATCAAATCGAGGCCGTTTCCGTGGCAAGCAGGTGTTCTGCGAAAGTCCTGAGATTGCTTGAAAATGACTTCGAAAGGAAAATACTATTTTAATGTAATGTAGTGGAACGATCCTATTTAGTTCTTCACATATTGCATGACCGTAGCGTTGAGGCGCGCTAGGCCTAAAATATGTTAACTCAGGAAAAAGTAGGTGATTTAAAGGACCACTCGTTACACATGGCTGAGATATATTTAATCATCATCTGCAGCAGAACCATCAAAAAAGTGAACAGCTGCGTTGTCCTCGTGTTGCATTGCGGACGTGCCTTAGGCCCCTCATTGATTAGCAAAAGAAACAAGTATGGCATATTGGGCGTTTAACAATTGCGCTTGCAAAAGGCATTCAAGGGTACTTTGAAAGGCCAGTATTAGGTGGACAGTCATTCGTTTCTTTAAAGCACGGTTGAGGCATGTGAGTAGTTCACAAGCTTATGCGCAGGAAGTCCAATTGCCGCTATCACTGCCTTCTCTTGAAGTGGAAGCTGAAGCGTCCTCCAATTTTTAAAGATGACAGTCTCTGTTGGGACACTTCAATGCAGAAGTTTTGGTTTGCTCTAAGGCAAGTTTATTCAACCAGTAAACACAAACTTATACTGGAACTCCAAAAATCACGTTAGTAAAATTTATGCAAACGCTCGATAGCATTGTGCGCAAACATCAATAATACACTCTGCACTGCTACGAAACTATATAAAAAAGAAGCATATTACCTTTCAAAGAACTGAATCGAAAGAGTAAGCTGCTTTTCTGTCGGTCTGTATATTGTGCGAATCAACCGCCCGGCGAAAGTTTCTGCACTTGCTCAACGCTTATCCATCCTTATCTGCTTGCTGCATTCGTACCTTTGAGGATTTCCAGTCAAAAACCTACCTTTAAGCATATTTGTGGTAAATATCAATACGTAAGTGTGAGATAGTATGTCACTTTATTTCTAAAATGCATAAATATGTTAATTAAAGACTACAGTGCCTGTTACACTGCACTGACAATTCGACGCGATAATGAAAAAAAAAGGGTGCTGCGTACGCTTCACTAAAACGACACCTTTCTGCCGCGCACCAGCGACTGTGCGTTCTAGAAAAGTCTTCGTTTCTTGAA